>NC_142391.1:4557315-4731866 GCF_059441095.1 Idiotropiscis lumnitzeri
AATGGTAATAGTTTTCATTGTATAATTTGCAAAATAATTTAATGACAAATAATTCACAACTTTTGAATTCAAATAATCGGTTATGTAACATTGCTCATTTTACTTATATTTCTGATTTGTTTTGCAATCAACTAATGAACCTAAAAACGTGCATTTACATACTGAAAAAATAGTTCATGTTAATTTTATTATTGTCAATTTATTTGATTCCAATTAATGACATAAAATTGTATGTAAAATTTCCATTACGACTATTGTATTATTTTTATAAAACAAATGATCCAAAAAGGTTGATTTTAAATTCTTACTGTTAATTAAAAAAAATATTCACAATTCATAATTCCAAATCACACTAATTTTTTTTTGGTCAAATTACTACAGTAACTAATACTTTTCATTTCATTATTTACAACAATCAATCATTCATAACATCATGAAATGTAGACAAAAGACATACATTATCACAACTGTACAAAAAAGTTGCTCTTAATAATGGAACACTAATTATTGTTTAAAATCAATAAAATTAACCAAATTAAAAAAAATATATATATATATATATATATCGCAAAATGAATGTATGTAATTGCTTATTTCACAAATCTTTTTTTATTATTCATGAATATATAAACCATTTACTTAATGAGATAATGGAATAAAACATAATTGGAGAAAATAATAATAACATCATAATCAATAGTTTAAAAAAATGATTAGATTGATTGTCACAAAATAATTTTAGGGAATTTAATGTGATTGGCGTGCTTACTGAGAATCCTGGCGAAGCCGAAGTCGCACAGTTTGATGACATGCTGTTTGGTGATGAGAATGTTCTCGGGCTTCACGTCTCTGTGGATACACTGGCCGGGGTCAGAGAGCGCACGGTTAAAAAAAAATAATAAAAAGACGCGGGGGTCAGCGGGCGGCGTGTTTGTGCCGCCGGGCCGAGGCGGGGGAAAGGAATGCTTGTTAAAAAAGAGGAACAAAGACACGTGAAAGCGCGCTCACTCGACTTACGTTGTGCTTGTGGCAAAAGTTGATGGCCTGAAGGGTCTGCCACGTGATGCTCCTTGCCAGATGCTCAGGAACGCTGCACACAACAACACTTTCAGCAACGTTTTTTGTGATATTACAAAAAAACAAACAAACAGAGACCGAGATGAATTTCAAAACCTTTTCATAATTGATGTGGCCTAGAAACTGTCCAATTCAATTACCAAAAAAAAAAAATTGTAAAGATAATCACTAGATATGTGGTTGCAAAAGTGTGCACACCCTCTTCAATCTGCACATGTGGCTGGGTTCAGAAAAATATCATGCACGTTTTATTTAACATGATCTGATCAAAACAATAAATATACCTGGCTTCACGCATGTTGGCGCTGACTTCACTGCTTCTGCCATTTTGTTTTGATAGTATCAAAATTGTAGTATCAGATACGCTACTTTCACGTAGTGACAAGATCTCACATGAAGTCATATAAATTTATGGGGAAAAAGACTTTAAAAGTATCGATATGTGGTCTTTTGAATTTATATCTAACGTGACAGTTTTACTGCACTAGATTTTATCGAGAAAAAATTGAAGAAAATCTCATATTTGGCTCAAAAAAATATATAAATATATATAGTATATATTTATTTATTTTTTTAATTATTTTTTTCTCTTTTCATTTGAGCCAAGCATAAGCTTTTATTCGATTTGAGTACGGTAAATAGATCCAAAAGTCATGTCACGGCATAATATTTTCAAGTTGTATCATGAATAATAAACCTTGTCCAATCAGAGACGTACAACATCCTGCTCGCAGCTACTCTTAACTCGTGTGATGCCCAGCCGCCACGTTTACCAAATAATATGGATTTATTGCCGCGATCCGCACGCAGCTGTGTTGGCTCACAGGCAGCCATCTTTTCAGCGTCGTCATGGAAACAGCCACCACGTGACACGCGATTCATAACAAGGTAGGTCCCTCCCGAAAAGGCGTCTGACGGCGCCCCGCCGGCACGGAGCATCGCCGCAAACATTCCCGGCGGGGCGGGTCAGCTTCCCCAGGAGACGACCAACACAAAGGCGGGAACATACAGTATGTCACGGGGGAGATAATTCAATGTACACAGCGCCGCACCGCCGTGCTGCATCGTTCGCCAGCGGCCCAGCGCAAAACACACCTGGGACATGACGGGAAAAATGGTCGGCATCATACCAAAAGAAAAGAAAAACAATTTGAATTTGAGGATTAATTGGGAATATGAGGGGAAAAAATGTGTTGGAATTATATAAAAAAAAAAAATTTGCCGAAATTTTCCCAAAATGAAATTGGTGTAATATGAGCAATGGTTGCAGTTAAACTAAATTAAAATTTGCAAATATAGCGCCACATTAGGATTAAAAATGGTCGAAATAAGGAAATAGCACTGTGAGTTAAAGTCATTTCACAAAAAAAAAATTAAAGCAGTAATATGAAAGCAAAAACAAATAAAATAAAATAAAGTTGTAACACTCTGACAAAGTTTGCTAAAATCATAAAAATAAACTTGGAATATTATGAGCAAATAATGGCAACTACATGAAAATAAGAACTTCATAAGAAAAAATTGTTGTAACTGTTGTCATTTCATGACACGAACACATTTCAATCTTTTTTTTTCTTCAATATTATACCAAAAGAAAATTGTAGCCTTGTGAGGAAAAAGAAAAATCCTAATTTTGACCAAAATAAAGTTATAATATGGGGGGAAAAAAAGTGTTTTTGCGTTGCCACGCCCGTTTGAGCGAAAGTGAGGATCTGGTGTGTGTTTGTGCGCGTGAGATGCTGACCCTTGGGGGTGTCGGTCCAGCTCATGGAGCACCGTGTGGTCGCAGTACTCAAACACCAAGTGAAGCTTCCTCTTGCGGCGAAACACCTCGATCAGATTCACCAGGTTGCCATGTTTCAGTTGCTGCAGGGGGCAAACGCGCGCGCACACACACACACACACAGCGCACAGTGAGTCCTGGTAGGACGTCCACCTTCCTACCACTAAATCCAAAGTGTTAATAGGCGGCCATAAAGCTGACGTTGCCCTCGGCAACAGTCCCAACTCGTCTTAAGACAACCCCCCCCACACCCATCCGGGGTCCTGCCGTATTTATGGGCTGCCACTCCCACCCGCCACCGCTTGACTAATTAAGCAGAGCGGCTGACGCTTGGACCCAATACGAGGCGGCGGGCACGCTACCAAGTTGCAGAGCCCAACTGTGATTGCAAGTCACGCTCAACATGCAATGGAATGTATGTACACAATGAAGTTGAAAAACAAATTAAAAAAAAAAAAAAAATTCAATTATTACTTGTGAATTAATCAAAACACAAATACTGGCAACAAAAACAATTGAGACAAAACTGTGCAAATTTGCATTCAGCGTTTGGATGACCCCGCCCACCATATTATCTATTTAAATGTCATTTTCTTTAGAAATGATCATTTAGTTATTTATCTATCAAGTTTCTTCAAAAACTGGCAAATTAAATTATTTATTGGGTGTCAAAACTTGTCATGATGTCTTTAATCTTTTTCCCCCACAAAGATATTTTACGATATATTACGGTTACGGTCTGTTTTATAATTACTGAATGGGTGAAGATTTACTTCTTCCAAATATTAATATATATATATATATATATATATATATAAATATATATATAAATATATATATAAAAATATATAAAGCAATTTTATTTCTTTTTCAGCTTCATTGTGTACATAAGCCATTTATAGTCTATTGAAAATGTAGCTTGTACCCGGTGAAGTCTTGTTAAATATAAAATAAGTTTGCGAAAGCCAATTCTGAAATGGAATTATGCGTGTGTGGACCTTGAGCATCCTGATCTCCCGGAGGGCGATCTTCCGGATGGTGGGGTCGTCCTCCGATTCCACAAACTTCTTGATGGCCACGATCTGCCCCGAATCTCTGTTGCGACACTTGAAGACCACGCCATACGAACCCTCGCCGATCTTTCCCATCTTCTCGTACTTGTCCATCGTGCGACACAAAGCATCCGCAAAACAAAACAAAAAAATCTAACAAACAACAAAAAAAAAAAAAATTAGAGAGGAAAACAATTTATTCGACTTACGCTGAACATAGTGAAAAAAATAGCTATGAAAATAGTGACTAATAATAATGTCCTACAGTTACAAAAATAATAGTTTTAATACTTCAAGACAAGAGTGTTATTTTTAACAATACTAGGAAATACAAGGTGTATTATTTTTCCCAGAGACAAAAAAAAAAGCAGTAAAGTGTAAGTCAGTTTCCGTACAAGTTCAAATGGAGCACCGTAAAAACAAAAACAAGCACCTTTCGTTGTAAAACAAACCAAAAAATAATCTCAGGGAGTCGTGGGCGTCCAATCAAAATGCTGCACCGCTGGCAAACAACACCAACAAAATAACTCTTTCAATAAAACACTTACCAAAAATATATTAGGTCAAAAAGCTAACAAAACAACAACAAAAAAAAACATCACTTACTTTTGGGAGTGATGAGGGAAAAAAAAAAAATCTCCTGAGGTGATTGGTTGGAGAGAAACTCAAGAGGCTTCCTCCTCTCTGAGGCTCAGATGTGGTGTGTGGAAAAAAAACAAAAAAAAAAAAACCTCCCTAACATCACACGCACGCGCACACACGCAGACCTTTACAAGACCCGAATCCACTCACACCTTCACAATAAAAGACACCCGCCTAAGTACATTCAAATTGACTAGAAATGCAGCAAGCCAACCCAAATAAAAGTCAACCGACATAATTAATCAAGAGTCAAATGAAACGTACTGTCCACGAGACAAATGGAGTGGTTGCAACTGTGACAGAAATTATTCAATTTAAATTCAGAGAAATATCTCAAAACCGATACGCCAGAGGGACAAGCGTATTAGGGGGCATACTAGATTTTAAATCATCAAGTGTCAAATAAATACAATTGACTAGAGGACAAGGGGCATTACAGGGTCAAGTAAATTTAGTTCTCTTGTGTAAACTGGAGATGATCGACCAGGACCATTTATTCGATTTTAATTTAATTTACATGTCAAATGAAGGTGGCAATATAAACGAGATGCTACAATATTCAAATGACACAAACCTACAGCATTTCCCGGACTATAAGTGGCTACTTTTATTCCTATATTTTGAACCATGTGGCTAAATGCAACGATTCGGCTTTTCTGTGTATTTTTCTTTCACCACTAGGGGCGCTCTATAGTTAAAAAAATACGCTAAGTAAATCTAGATTTTTTTTCTCTTGGGTCTGTTCTGTTTTAATTAGCAAAGTGGTTGCCGTGTTAAAAGGAACCGTTTTAAGAATGTGTTTATGTACCTTTATGTGCATTCACAGGACAAAATCGTTCTGTACATGCAGTCAACAATTTTTTTCAACATAGAAAACTGCGGCTTGTGCATCCCTTTTTTTTTTTTTACTAGTCACTAATAGCTAAACTTAAATTCCATAGATCGAGCATGTGGCAAATAAATAGGACTGAGAAAATCACGTCAACTTTAGCTGATCAGACCTAGACGAGCTTGTCCTTTATTTTGAAGGCGAAGGCACCATCTTTCCTGTCTCCATCCGCCCATAACGCGGCCAACTAGACGCATCTTCCTGGTCTACCAGCCAGTCGCCGTAGCAACAACCAGGGAGGCGAAAAGAAAGAAAAGGACTCTGTGGATTCATCCGCATGAAAGCTGGAACAATGAAGACATTTAAAAGCAGTTACAGACAAAACAACAAATAAAACTAAGGGACTGGATTGTACCTTTGATGTCCTGGTAGTCGGTCGGGCCTTCCTGTTTGGAGAAGGTTGATTTGCACATTTTCCAAAAGGTCGCGTCACACTGAGACCAATTAGCGCCGCTCGAGGGAATCGGCAGAAGAGTTGCAGCCTAAACGGGGGAATTAACGGAAACGAATACCCACACGTTTGCCTCATCAACGCACACAGAAAATAAACAGCATGTTGATGACAGGTTACTTTATTTAAAAAAATAAAAATAAAAAAACACAATTTTCCTGGTCAAATGATTCAATACGGAACAAGATGGATTTTTTTTTTCTTGGGTTTATGAAGATGCCAATATTTGGCAAAATAAAATTCTGATAATTGATTATTTGGACGTTTTTACGTTTTTATGGTTTAACAAGACAAACATAATGACATTTAAACATGCAATTTTAGTTATTGTTTTCGTAAAAGTATTTTAGTTTTTATTTGATTTTGTTAACAAAAAAGGTCATTTAAAAATTACGAATGTTAGTTTCAGTTATCTTGTCAATTTTCGTTTTTCATAACTTCGGCTGGGCTAGAGCTTCAACACGCACACTTTTCCCAGTGACACCTTTCAACAAGCAAACCACATATGCGCACACCACGTCAACAACAGCTCCTTTTTTTTTTTATTAAACGAAAAAAAAACAGCATAGATTAAAACATTTCGCAAAGGGAATGCAAAGATGTTGACAGAAGCGCGTCGTCCCTCATGTTGTCGTTTTAAATTACGTTTAAAAAAAAAAAAAAAAGGGAAAAATGTACAAAAGTGCTTACACGGTGCAAATGAGAAGTTAAAAGTCGATAAAAGAGTAAAAAGCAGAGAGGGGCGGGGACACATTTGTACATTATATTCAAGATTTAAAAAGAATGGATGCCACTATGTTACAACGCAAGAAAAACCCGAAAGCTGCTCAGAAGGCTGCTGGTTATTAGGTAGTCCGACATACCCGAGGTTAATATTAATAATGACAATAAATATTGCTTAAATAACGCGCGTGGCTCAGGTGGTAGTTTTGCTCTGCTCGAGTTGGATGGCAGAAGCTCCAAGCCTCGGGGCGCTAAAGGTCTCCCAAAAATATACTCACCAGCTTTTAATGGCACTTGGAATACTTCCAAATAAGCGAAAGTAAAATGTACATAATTTTGAAAAAAAAAAAAAAAAAAAAGTTCTTAGTTGTGACCTTCTCCTGTGATGGACGTTCCTCATGGGCTCATTGTGCAGCCAGTCAGATCAACGGACACAACTTGCCGCAACAAAAAGTTCCTCTTGTGCCCATTTTTCTGGCTAAAGAAAAAAAAAAAAAAAAAAAATTGGTACTCTGGTTCCACCTGATGGATCAGTAACTGTTCTCGTGACCAGCCAGGATATAGAGGTTGCTCAGCGCCGTCGGGTTGTCCGTGGGCCGGCTCTCCAGAACCACCACCCTGAAAGAAAGTGGCGAAAAAGTACGGTTGAAAACACAAGAGTGGAATCTTAGGAGAACACAACCACTGTCAAGGAACCCGTTCCCAAGAATTTGGGAGAACATCAAAGGTTGTAAAAGTTGCTAGTAAAAGTTGGGAGAGTTTAAAGTCAACGCACAAGTTGCCCATTGTCACACTGTGCCTTGTTCATACAGACAAATATCAACGTGGTCATTTTGCCACCATCTTTTTCCCCATGTTTCTGTTTTGTGTGGAAAAAAAACCAGATGGAAACGGACGGGACCAAGGCAACCTTGCCAATCACGTCAGACTTGGGGACGGTACGTCAACTGTGTGCAATGGACTAACGAAAAGGAGGACAGATACGTGAAGAGTACCACCCCTAACTCACTTCTCCCGCCCAAAGTATGCATCGCCGCCAGGTAACTATTTGGTGCGCAAGGTCAGCGAAGAGATATCCTAGGGTACGTCTTCAGATGGTTTGAAGGCGAGCTGAGAAACTACAGCGCACTCCTCCACATGAAATTAGATAGCAGGCGTGAAGGCACGCTCAGAGGCAGCTGGCGCAGGGCGGCCGGTACCAACCTGTCGGATCCGAGGAGGCGGAAAACTCTGCTCGGGTCGCAGATCTCCTGCGTTACCTGTGAATCAACACACGAGTGTTACATTTAATACCAGTTAACAAGGTCCGATCGAAAAGGCGTGACAAAATTTAATGACAATATTGAAGACAATTTTGATTTTTCAAAATTGTTCAGCCCCACTTCCCGGTGAAAGTTTTCATCAAATTCACATTGAAGATTTCATCATAATTGAAGAATGCGATACAATTTTGTACAAGAAAAAAAAAAAGGAACAAAACAACTGTCAAGTACAAGTGTGCCTTGGGGGAGGTCGCAGCTCTTGGGGATGCATGGAACATTCCGTCAGCGTGTATGCACTATGAAGCACGACACTGTGCGTGCAAAGGGAAAAAAAACAAAAAAAAAAAACATGCTGACATGAGAGCTGGGCGGCCGATGCGAGGCGGAACGGGCGAGCAACACCTGCGAGGTGTTAAGCGCTCGGTTCGGACGAGGAGGGAGATGTGATCTGGGTCTCGGGTGGTGACGGAGGCGCCCGGCGGAACAAATGTCCATCGGAGAGCCGCTTGCCCGTGAAGGAATAACCCACACAAAAGCTGAATTATTCAAAGCCGCTCACTGTTGCGTTTATGACGAGACATCAATTTTGCATGCCCGCTGACATTTAAGAGTAAAAAAAAAAAAAAAAATCCAGATGGCAGCCAAGCCACTGGCGGTATCGCTTTCCATCAAAACAAAATGCTTCACCTCACTGCGATCTCTTGAACTTTTATTGTGTGAGCGAGACCGACTGGTGATTGGGTTCACGCTGACGACAAGTTCATTACCAAAGTCATCCGCCTCAACTGCATGGCAAAGTGTAAACATCCAAAAGACAATGCACAGGATACACAAGTAGCCACATTACATTTTCTTTCTTTCAGAGTCATGGCATTTTATTTCAAAGGGAAATATTAACTTGTTCTACCACTAAGGTGAGTTATGAGATTGGAAAAATTAAACTTGCGAGTCCAAGTAGTTTCACAAAGGAAAAAACATAGGTAGGGATTAGGACTTGCAAATTGACTATTCAATGGATGGGTCATTCGGATAATTGATTGTAAAATGATTCCATAGTGACAGCCCTAGTAGGGATTCACTGTTTATTGATTGACGACCGTGTTTTCCAGACCATAAGGCGCACATGCATGGAAGCCTCAGTAACTCTACAAAAAAAACAACAAAAAAAGATATACAAGTCGCACCAGGCTACAAGCTGCGGTTTTCTATGTTGAAAAAAAAAAATGGTTATTTACTGCATGTACAGAACAATTTTGTACTGTGAATGCACATAAACAGATTGTCAAAACAGTGCCTTTTAACACGGCAACAACTTTGCTAATTAAAACACAACAGACCTAAGAGGAAAAGAAAAAAAAAAAAGAAGAAAAAAAAAAATCAAGATTTATTTAGCGCATTTTCTGAACTATAGAGCGCCCCTAGTGGCGAAAAAAAAATCCCCAGAAAAGCCGCACCGCTGTATGAGCCGCACGTTTCAAAATCGAGGAAAAAAGGGGCGGCTTATAGTCCGGAAAATATTGCACTTTTCTTCTGCTTAAAAGTCTGTTGAATTTTCTAACCATAACTATAAGCCTGAGAGCTGCCTTTATCCACGAATTTCCTGTTTTTATTATTCTTATTTTTATTTTTTTTAACACTAACCCCCAAATGCAGAAAACTTACAATTTAGAATGCGTGTGTGTGTGTGTGTGAGATGGATGTGCCTTTAAGGGGCGTGGCCTAGTGAGTGACAACAAGAACATGACATGACATGAAAAGGACAAATTGACTGTCAGGTGGGAGTGTTTTTACCTCGTTGGATTTGAAGCTCTTGCCCTGCATGCCGTGCTTCCAGAAGGCCAGAACGCTGTCCTGCAGACACACTGCAGAGCAGAAAGCGGACGCTTTTCAAGCGGGAAAAAAAAAAGACTCAAACAGTCTGTTAAGCGGGCAACAGACTTATCTACAATTGGACGGAATTTGAGCTTTTGCCCTCTAATATCGAAAGCATCTGAAAGACCATCCGGTCCAATTACGTGTCATCCCGAGGGTGCGGAGATTTTTTTCGTCCTTACATTTGTAAATGTCAAAATGTGTTTGATGCCAAAAATGGTTTTGTTAAAAGTAATTAATCAGTGTAGTTGCCTGACGCCACGCGAGAGTCTCCTCATCCTACGTGGAGCCTCACGTTTTAAAAGTTCGTAAATACTGCATCTACGTGCGTGGTGCGCCCTGCTTCACATGCAGCGAGTAAGTCGGTAAAATCTTACCCACTGATCCGATCCCAAAGTCAAAACTGAGCTCGGACGCCAGCTTCTTGTTGGACTTCAATTTGCCTTGAAGGTTAACGATCTTCAAGTTTTCTGAGTGGAAACATCAAACACAATTGATCCCATTTTGGTCTTGTAAAGGATTGACGACGGCGAGGTCCACTTACGGTCCAAACACACCAACACGGTGTCTCTCTCCAGCTGGGTGACGTGGATGGCATCCACCTGCTGATTACCTGCGAGGAGAGATGAAATGGTATGTCACGAATACCACGGCAAAATGATCACAATATTTATAAAAAAAATAAATAAATAAATAAATTTAAAAAAAGCAACAAACCAAAAGCTCTAAGGCAGAAAGTCAGAATCAAGCCTTGTTGTATATATGAAGCAAATGTTTTAATTTATTTATTACTCTATTATGATTGTTGAAAATATTGTCTTTTAGGTTTTATGTATGTCACTTTGTCCCAGCTACGGTAGTTGTTAAAATGCTCCAGAAATTGAATACAGTTGAGGATAGAAATTTGAAACAAAAAAAACAAAAAAAAAAAAAAAAATGGGAAGGTATGTTGCTATATTTATGAGAAAAAAAAAACCCCACTAGAGCCACGAAAAAGTTGTAAAAATAGCATCTGAGTCACTCTCTTAAAGGAGCAGGACAACAATGGTATAAATGACAATTAAAGAAAAAAATAAAAATGATTAGATTTGCTGCTATTCACTTTTTCAAGAAAAGTAGTCACGAGAGGCGACAGAACAGTCCAGTTCCATCCCTCAGCACAAATCAGGTACGAAGAACTTACTGGTTCCCATCTCGGTGAACCAGGACGAACAAGAGTTGAGGTTAATGGTCTCGAAGCGCACCACCTGGCCGGGCTCGGCGCCTTGGCTGATGGCCACGCACAGCAACGGGTACTCCTGCTCGGGCACCACCAGCATCTCAAACACTTTCAGCGGGCTGGGAAGCGGGAAGTCAAAGTGCTGCCGGGGAGCGGGGGACATATGACACGTGTTGTAAGAGGTGATTTGATTTCACGTGACGTGGAACTCACCTTGATGAGCATAAACCTCTGCATGGGCTCGTACCACTGCAGGAGGACAATGCCGGACTGCAGCGCACCACACAGGTATTTGTGGCCTGTGTACGGGTTCCTCACTGTGAAGTAAAAACATTTGGTTACTTTTCTTAAGTATACTTTACAGGCGTGTGTACTTGACTAATCTTTTCCTGACTACTTTGAAGTTTTCCTCCCAACAGATTTCTGTACTTTCAATTTTATTTATTAAAAATGACTTGAAAGGTATTGGCTCAAATTCAAGGCCGCAGGTGTCAGATCCGGCCCGTCATGTTATTTGACGTTGCCTACCAAAGCAAATTGGGACTACTTTACGATTCAAGCCAATTTTTGACAGCAATTACTAATTGGCTTCACATTGAGATATTGGAAGCATTAAATGCTCCAAAACCACTTTTTAAAAATGAACTCATCGATTGTTGAACAAAGTATTTTTTATCAAGTTATTGCATGTAATAGAAAAAAAATACTTTTTGTACTTAAGTACACTTCGAGTCAGTACTAAATAGTACGTGTACTGAAGTAGAGAACGTGAGCGCTTTTGCCAGCGATGCTGCCGGGGCACATTTGGACAAGATGGACGGATAAAAAGCACAAAAGCGGCGCAAGAGGGGGGGGGGACTCACCGATGCAGCACTTGTGACAACCCTTTGTGTCGGGGATCTTGGTCGTCAAGGCGAACCTCCTGAGGGGACAAAATAGCTCTCTGTCAGCCCTGCTGAAAAGAGACCATGACGTTGTGAATTGGGCGGAGTCCACTTCAGTGCGAGCACGCTCATTTTTCACACAAGCAGCAGACAGCAGAGGAGGAGCGCAATAAGGCGCCGACTAATTTTGCAGAAGTCTAAATAGCTGACTGTCAAGACTGTAAAACCTTACCGGCACTTTGAAAGGGAAAATAATATGGAACATTGCTTGGCGATATGGAATCTTTGACTGCATTTTCTTTGGCTGGGTTTCAAACAATTAACGTGATTGCACAGCCATCACCTTGGCAGAATCTTGTCCGGGAAGCGGTGCGTCTGGAGCTGAGCGGCCAAGCCGGGTTTCTTCAGCTGCTCAAAGAGCCCGATGAGGTTGTGGGAGTACAGCTGGAAGTTTTTCCCTGCGGGGGGGAAAAAAAAAACCCCACCGCCACGGTCACATAACGTACATTTTCGAACGGATTTTAGCGAGGTTAGACGTGTGCGGCGCAACAAATGTGACGCGCGTTACCTTCTGATGAAGCCGGTTAGTAGAGTGTCAAGTGAAGCCAGGTGGGAGGAGGGTGGACAGTGTTCAAAGGACAGAAACGAGACGAGAGCAGATGTTAAGCAGGTCCGATCCCAAAGACGCGTTCATGATTTGTCGTCCCATAAACCACAGCAAACAGTGAGTGACATGTGATTCAGCCAAGTGAGGACATTTTGGTTAGACATTATAAGCACTCTAGAGAAATTTCACTTACAATAAACGCTGCGAGCAGTTACGGCAAAAAAAAAAACGTTTTCGCGACGTTACATGCTTCAAATTTGGTAGCAATCGGAAAAAAAAATCTCAAGGAATTGCTGGCCATAATGACCTAAAGTGACCTCTTCAGACTTGAATTTTCAGGCATGGTTACTTCAGACTTTTTTTTTGTGGGTCTATTCCGCTCGTGAACTACTACACCAATCTTCCGCAATTAAAGACCCTCCACACACAGTAACAAAGTCACATTTCTAACCATCCGTCTGTGTATGCATGCTTCAATCCAATTTGCTAGCAATCGGACAAAAACTGTCGCAGTACAAGGAAATGATCCAAAAATGGCCGCCTTAAAACCAAAATGGCAGACTTCCTCTCTCTTTTCAGGCATGGCTTCATGTTGTTCAGGGAAACTGGCTTCAGGAGATAATTGTTTTTTTTTAATTCTAGCGGTTGCTACCGACCAAAACTGGCTGCGTCAAATCAAAATGCTCAACTTCCTGTGTTTTTCACATATGGCTGGTTGAGATTTGTTGGTGAATCTACTTAAAAATAATGCTAGATAATGCCATCCGGATTTAATGTTGGAAAGGGAACCTGACTCCGACTTTGTGGAGCTGACATTTTAGTGTTTCATGTTTTAGGGCAGATCATCAACCTTCCCCGCTGAGATCTATTTCACATGAGATACTTTGAAAGCAGATCGTGGCTGGATAGCGTAACGCGTTCCTGCAAAATAAACGTGGTTGAGGTGGTGGGGATGACTGGGGCCTAAGTAGGTGCAGCAATGTGTCACCAAGTCCTTAATGCACACTTAGGACGGCAACTATGAGCGGCAGTATTTAAAGTAATAAAATGAGAAACGGGAGGCGAATATTGTTGGCTTCCAAAGCTACTAGGTTGGTCCTATAGCACACGAGTGGCCGCAGCTCTCGAGAGGCACGCCGATCACACAAAAGAAGAACGATGTCTATTTTCAGGACGGGCGGCGTCGCCAGATAACGCAGGACAAAAGCAGCGGCGTGTGATGACGGTGACGGGTAACGTGGGCCATCGGCGCTTACCCGATAAAGACATCAGGTTGTTGTTGATAACGTACAGCCACGTGCACTTCCTGGGGAACAGCTGCGAGGAGACATAAAGACGCTGTATGAACAACGTAGCATTGTGACAGTGGAAGCAGACGCAGCTTGTATTTAGTCACTAAGGCTGGGTTTACACCACATGGCTCTTGCGCTCAAGTGGCTCAAATGTGATACGAGTTCCTGTAAACAGATGCGCACATATCAAAGACCGGTCTCGTTCAGACGGGGATAAAAATAGAATGCGTATCAAATGAACGTCAATGCAAATTCAGGCTATGGAAGAACATGGGATTTACGTCAGAGTCCGTCATGACAAACTTATCTGTGATCTAGATACAAAATGGTCGGTCCAAAACAGGTGTGGGCAAACTACGGCCCGGGGGCCAACATGCGGCCCGTTAAATGTTTTAATCTGGCCCGCCAAACTTGAAAACAATATAATAATATATAAACTTTGTTTATGTTTTATTTTCTAAATACTGTGGTATTTCAAAGATATATTATTGCAATACTTTTGTTCACTTTCATTTAAAATTAAATGTATTTATTTTCACAGATGAGGTGAGGTGACCAAAACACTCCATCCATCTGCTCCTGGTCCGGCCCGTCTGTCAAATTTTAGTGCCCACTGTGGCCCACCAATCAAAAAGTTTGCCCACCCCTGGTCCAAACAAATACTGCAAGCACGTTAAAAAAGAAAAATTGCAGTAAATCTTCAAAAAGCTACATCAGAGGTGTGTAGAACATTCAAAAAAATACTTGATTGAAGATGCGTTCAGATACAAGTCTTTTGCCTTCATTTATGTTCAATGCGTATCAGAATGGATTTGGCCACTTGAACCTGCAACGTAAATCCAGCCTAAAACTGAGTAAAAGGCTTGGACTCCAGATGACCTTACCTGCTCCATCGTGGCCTCATGCAGCTCGTTCAGGTTGAGCGTATAGATGCCATCCTCCGTTCCAAAGATTAGGTACTGGTCTAAGAGGGGAATTTATAACACAACACGTGTCAGGACGCCGTAAAAAGTCTGATGTGGGTGGTCGTGGTCGCGCGAAATTGGTGCCACCTTTGGTGTCCGGATGGATCCAGGACGTGGCACAGTTGATCTTCAGCGGACACCCATCGAACACTTTGGAGAAACAAGCGCCCATCTGCTCACCCCAAAAAAAAAAAGATATGGGGAAGAGAAAAGGAACAGACATGTGTAATTGCCTTGCACTCCAAAAACAAACAGTGTTGCTATTTTTTTTTTTATTTCAGAGGCTTTCATTTATTTGAGAATTTACTGCTAGCAGTTTTCAGTGACTTCAAAGTTAACTTCCAAACCAATGTGATTTTGGAAACATGCCAAGCACACAGTAAGGCGACAAGTACTTCTACAGAGGTCAAGAGGCCTGAACATCACCGTGAATGCAGACTGTTCACTCACCAGCACTTTGGGTGTGGGCGGCAAGCCGTTGATAGCCGGTTTCTAGCGTCGGAGCAGAGGAGAGAAACAGTGACGATTCTCTTAGATTTAGTTTCAAAAATCTAAATCTAGATTAAGTCTCAACAGGGTGGCATCCCAAACACATTCACAACACTTCATTTTGTCTTTAAAGTCCAACAGTCTTCACACCATTGGTTAATTTTGAACACTGCTACATCCCCATTTATAAGAGGGTGTGTACACTTGTGCAACCACATTGTCTCTCATTTGTTGATTCGCTCTTACTAAATAAGATATATATATATATATATACATATATATATATATATATATAGTATATATATTGTGTGTATATATATATATAAATACACAAAAATGTGAAAAAAAGTGAAGCGTTGTGAATAATTTCTGGATCATTTGATGTAAGAGAGGGTGGACAAATACGTACGGGAAAATCCTTCTTCGCCTTCCGCCGCACCCGGTTGGGCGCCGCCGGCTTGCAACCGTCGCCATTCGCGCTTCCGTCCGAGTCATCGTCTTCGGGAATGATGCAAAGGCAATGGTGTCATTGGACATGATTGGACAAACGAATACAGAGACACTTCAAGTTGGAGCGCTCCCTCACCTTTGCACTCACATTTACCGACAGCTTTGTAAAGAAGAAAAACGATCAATGAAGCACTCAAATTTCACATTTTTTGTGGGGATTCAAAAATCAATTCAAATACTAGTGTGACTCAGTCATCTAGAATGCATTCAAATATTGTGGCCAGCATCATTTTAACTTTCACTACTTCAATTCAAAAAAGTGAAACTCAGTGTCACTACACAGACTCAAATATTTCATGACTCACTCTTGTAAACAGTGAAACGATGCCTTTTCACATTGAGCTGGGCTCTGACACTTATTTTTAGGGGCGCTCGGAATAACCGAACAATGCTTTGAGTTTCCGAGCGGTAGGAGTGAAGCAGTGCGCTCTCGGAGCCAATTTCTGAACGCAGCCACGATTAGGGAACGAGAATTTTGGGGGTGAGTTTGAGATCTATAATTCTTGGTCTCCGGTTTTGCAAAAATAAATCCCCCACAAAAAAGCGGTTTATAATCCAGAACAACTGATGTGTTTTTTTTTCTTCTTCATAATGTATTTTTTTGACTGCTCCGACTTACACTGCAAATAGATTTAAAGTCTGAAAAATACTGTTTATGTAAACAGATAGGTATAGTTTTTGATATATATAAGGTTTAATTAGTGTAAATAGCTTGCAGCTCTAGAAAACTCAACATTCAGCATCCTAAGAAATCAGAACATTAAGAGACCAAAGGAATCCTTTTTTTTTTTTTTTAAAAAACATGAATTTAAAAGGAATTGTGAAAAGTATTTTCCTATTCATTTTAGGAACACTTGATGCATTTCACTTTTTTAATTGAACGAAATAAAAATAATCCATATTATTAATTAACTGATGCATCTGACTTGCTTTCAGTCTACTATGTTCTTACCCTGGTCCGAAGCGTGAGACAGGAGCCCAGGGCTACTGACGCTGACGGAAAGGTAGTCCGGCGACGAGCTCCCGACCTTGTTGCCATGTTCCGGCGTGCTACGGCGCCACGCCGCCTGGCCCGGACCGTTTTCCGCATTGGGGAAGCGCCGCACCGTCAGCGAGCGCTCGTCACTGAGGCCTGCGTCCTCAGAGGGGCTGTGCAAGCGGGGCTGTGAGAAAAGACATGGCGGGTAACACTCTAGTCAGGTCAAGTTTATTTGGATAGGACTTAATCCCAAAACAGCATCAAAGGCACACAATCAAAATAAATTGAAAACAAAGCATTTTTGGGAGAAAAAAAAAAAATCTATTGCTAATTAAAAATTCAAAAATTAATTAAAGCTGAAACAAATGAGTCAAAATATCAAAATTATTATTAAAAAAAGCCAAAATTCTAAATTATTATAACCCTGCTAATTACCTTAACAGACAAATAATTACCCTCTCATTAATGTAGTTACCAGGGAAAGTAATTACAGCATTAATTCTTTGAAAAGAACACAACGTATGCATATTTAAATAAATGTGATATATAATAGACTCAAAACCACAACTGGACTGACTGCATTATTAAAAATCTCCCAACTTATTTGTGGAAGGGTTATTTGTCATTGGCTCTCACCTTCGGGGGCCGGGGAGGAGGATAACCTGGCTTGAGTGTGGATCTGATATAGAGGGGGAGGGGGCAAAAAAAAAAGATGAATGAGGATCAGATTCAGCGATGTCCTTTGAACTAACCACACCACAGTGACGGACGGGCACACTTGCACATTTGAATGAGATCAGATACATTTTGTCCAAAGACTATTAATGAACCAATGTGTGTGTTTTTTTTTTTAATCACAGGGACGAAACGTGAGTATCGCTTTCTTAATGACATCACAATGACAATACAGATAATCTGCTCACGCCTCACGCTCATTAAGGTGTGTGTGTTCATGCGCGTGTGTTCTGCCGCGGCCGGTGATTAAACACAAGTGTTTCCTCACAGTTCCACTTCTTCGAAGGCGTCCTGGAGGTGAGCGATGTGTCCCCTGAAGTGAAGCAGAGAGCGAGGTTAGCACTCACAGTGGCATTTGGGAATGATGGTTAATTAAGAAGGGTTGGACACAACATTTTGTGGGGAGGTTAATGTTAAAGTAGTACAATGATGGCAACCTTCGGTGAAATCAGTGCAACGACATTATGGATGGCTGTTAGAACCTTTCTGTGCATCTCATGTGTTGTCCTGTCACAGTGCCCGCAACTGTGTTTGTTTTTTTTTTTATTTCTTGACAGTATGCTTTTGTTGAACAATTAGTGCACACATGGAACCTGGGATGGGCAAAGAGCCACATTTGAAACACTAAAAATACTCAGAACCTTTGTAGAAGACATAATCAGTGTACAATGCTTTGTAATATAATCATTAGTTTTGAATAATGAAATTTTTAATAATGTTTAGAATCCAGTATAATAGACTAACTGATCGTTCAATAAAATATTTAAAATTGTTTGATCATATTTTTAATCAACCGTTTTGTTTGTATCTGCAATCAATTAATTAACGAGATTAAAAAAAGCAGCCATTTTTGGGGGATTCAACAGGACTCTAGATAACGTATCCCCTTTAAAGGATATTGGTGACACACCAATCACTTGATTGATAGAATCAAAATACAGTACACCCGGTAAACTTTTTTGACAATATTTAAAGTTTTTTGTTTAATTTTCTATTTTATTTTTTTTTTAGTTAGGGTTGCCATTGCTATAAAAACATTAACATACAAAAATCGGACATATATTTGAAAATAATTTAAGAAAAAAAATCAGTTTTTAAGATGTCCATTATGTCGCCAGATGTACTGACTTCCAGAGGCGGGGGGGGGGGGGGAAACAACAAAAAAAACTATGAGCTACGTGTGCTTTTTAAATGGTGAGAAACTACTAACTAGATGATTCACAATACAACGGAGGATGATTTGGGAGTTTGGACTGATGGATGCAAACAGTACAAAGTAGAACAAAAGCAACAGCAGTGTTAAGCGTTACCGTTGGAACAACTCGTCCTCAACGCTTTTGAGGAGACTCCTTCGGTGAGGGGAGGGGGAGAACGAGATGAGAGACGAGACAGGCCAACAGCCAAAAGAGGGTGGGGAGAGATACAGAGAAAGACAAGCAAAGCAAAAGGCAGATGTGAGAAGGAGATCGCTTTCTTAAAATCAAAACATAAAGCAAGCGCGGGGGGGCGGGGTCATGCTCATTAAGAATCCGTGAGTCAGGCAGTCATGAGTTTAAACACTTGATCGTGAACGTGCAAGGGGGAGACCAAGCAAATTAAAAAAAAAAAAAGGGTGTCAACAAAAGCAGCAGTCTTGATGTTGGAACCTGGAGCTCACCTGGGTGTTATTCCCCCCTCGGCAAAGGGGCTCCAAGGGGACTGGAAGTTGTTATCTTTACTCACGTCCTGTGGAAAGACACGAGCAGAAATAGCAGCGGCTTGACACACCTGCAAACCGGCACCATTGCCTGCCTTTTTGATCCTCACCATTTCCGAATGGGCCTCCGTTTCCTTCCGCAGCGGTGGCTCGAATTGCAGCTTGTCGACTGTCAACGACAAGAGGACACTTTTTTAATGGGGACTCGCTTGCCTTTGACACTAGAGGGCAACAGTGGTCAACACCGCCAACACAACAATTGGCTCTTTCCCACCGCTTCTCCACCGGCGGAGTTCGAATATGTGACGTGTCAGCTGAAAAGATTGTTACATGAAATAAATTGCTTCCGATGCAGACGCCATTTGGAATTTAAAATTCAACAGGTAAGGAGGTGGAAATTTGGGCATAATGGCGGAAAAGTAAATTCACAGATTTGTTCCAAACGACACAAAACAAACAAAAAACTAATCTGATCAATGATAGCTCATTTGTTACATCTCAGATGCCGTTTTCAGCCCTTTTCACACTGCGTATAAATGCTGATGAAATTACCCCCCCCCCCCACATAATGTGGGAGAGGGCGTGATGATATCAACCTAGCAACAGAACCGTGACTAATTCTGATGTCACAGCACGGTAAAAGCTGTGTGAAAGCATGCAGTCTTGCAAATGTCCTACTGTTGCTTTCCGTAAAAGTGCACACGGTGGCATCAATTTGCTGGGTTTCGTGTGAAAGGCATTGGTGGATAAAACCAAAGCTCTTCTGTTGCGTCAGTTTTTTTTTTGGTTCAGAATCTGCGTGAAAGAGGCTGTAGTTAGCCGCGCACACACAATCGTGGCCGTGGACAACATTTACTTTGCTGTGTTCTGTGTTAAAGTAAAAGGCGGAAACAGGCTGTCATATCTTTGCTGGGTCACTGTACGATAAATAATATAGGAAGTAGGGATGTTCGATGCCACTTTTTTTCCCCGGACTGACACCACCAATATCTCTGGTACTTTTGATATATAGAATATCATTTAACATAATGACAAAAAAAATGTGGAAAAGGACATTTCTTCCTAAAGCAGATGTTGATTAACCGATGTGTTAAACTGCCGCAGTATAGCGCCAACTACTACTGTGAATGACATTTGTGATTTTACCTTGCCTTAAGTATCGGTGGTTTGGCTGGTATCAGCACTCTCCAGGAGGACGATACCTTAAAATAAGGCCGGTATCGGCACTGATACGATACCTGGAATCGCCCATCCCAAATAGCTAAACGTAATCTCACTTGGCTGGGTTCTGTGCAAAAGTCAAAGGTTGGAGGAAAAAAAAAAAAAAAACGTGTCCAGAAATTTTTGTGCGTGAAAAAGTGAGTAAAAGCTCAAAGAAATTTACTGTGCTTTGTGTGAAATTCGCGGAAGGAAGTTCATCTCGAAAACATAAGATTGAATATAAACTCGACTTATCTTGGGGCCCAAATATTAACTAGATATGAGGAATTCTTAATAAATCTCAAATTTATCTCAGTATTCAAGATCCAATATAAACAAGGTTAGACAGGTGGTGATGGTTGGGGGGGTTCTAAACCATGAGTCAACGCTACTGAGGCATCAAAAACTGGGAGAAAAAAAAAAACTGGGAGAAAGTGCTGAGTCAGGTATGAGTCAAACGTTGGGATCCTATTAGTCATGGGTGAAACAATGCTATTTCTGGCAGTCTGTCAGAGAGCCACGCACATTTTTCGAGGGCGAGGGTTTACGTGTTACGACAAGACCACACGAGGGGGTGAGCTTGGGAGTAACAAACACAAACACACGCACGTCGTCTGGCGACGCCGCCACTGACCTGCTTGGCTCCCTTGAGGGGATCGCGGCCCTCCTTGCTCTGTCCCATTGTTTGCTTCAAGGCGAGAAAGACATGGAGGAGTGCTAAATCACGCAGAATGTCCATTTAGGTTCTATTGTTCTAATTCTACACACACACACACACACACACTGTGACCTGGAACAGTGCCAGCGCGAAATAAGCGAGAGTGGAACCTCGAATGACCTGAACAGCTGGGCTGCTAACAGCATCGAGGGTATGAGGGTGGCTAGTTTTTTTTGTTGTTGTTGTTTTTTTTTCTTGTCTACTTACAGGCCATCTCAGAGCGAGTCCTTTCAGCTCTAGCATGCTTGTTGGTGGAGCGGATGGTGTGTCGGACAACAGAGAGGGGCTGCGGAACACATTGGGTATGGTTTGTCACAATTTCTTCGCACAATATGATCCTACAATGAATCGCATGCAACATCTTGTGATAAGCATGCATTAAAACGGTCAAAGGGCAATTCTCAAATATTTGCATGCAAGTCACAAAAAAAATAATAATAAAAAAAAAATTAATAAAAAAATTGGCTGGACTGAAATCCAAAATCCTGTTTTGGGTTTGTGACTTTTTCCTGCAATTTTAATCCGTATATGGATACTGTCGCTTACCTCAAGGTCATCGTCGTCCGCCTCGCTATAATGCTGGTGATTATCGGGGTTGTTCATCTTGTCCAGGAGGTCCACGGCGAGCCGCCGAGTCAAGCCCGTCTGTGCCACATACACATGCTGCGCGGAAACAATAATTTACGGGAAGATGTTCAAGTTCGTACATATTGCTACAAAAAAAGAAAAAGGAAGCATTCCATTACCGAAAGTAGTTTTTCTGCCGTGGGCCTCTTCTTGGGGTTCTTGGTCAGGGACACTTTGACAAAGTTGTGGAAGGCAGCGGACCTGCGGATACAAAAGCAATTGCTCACGTTATCGTCCTCAAAAGAAGGGTTGAATCAGCACAAATTAAGAGGTGCACTCACCATTTATTTTTGTCTTTTAGCTTGGGCGGTTGGAAGCTGCTCTTTGACATAAGAAACAAGGCCCTATAACAAACGGGATCACACTGTCAACATTCGGTTTGGAATAAAACGACACAAAAGAGGCGTAAGAGTAACGGTGTCCTGTAGTGTACGTTTTACGCAGCCATTGCGGCTTCACGCAATCAAAAAATTAGATGAGTGGCGGCGGCTGGCACAGTGATAATTGTTTCGGGACACAAAGGTGGCTTGGCCGGTGAGTCGTGGGTTTTGAAACGTCACACAGAGTTGTGGCTTCCCACTTTTGGATAATTAGATATTTGGTGAGGCTGACATTAACATCGGGAACGGCAACCATTGAATTCGACACAAAAGGAGCGCGTCATTGATTTTGTGACAGCAACTTAAAAAACGATATTACTACACATTTCATATTTCACCAACTGCGTATATGTTTGGAACACATCCCACTTAAGAAACAGGTGTTCACAATTCACCTCATTGGGTGCAGGTCAAACATGGGGGGCTGCAACTCGGCCAGCTCGATGGACGTGATGCCCACCGCCCAGATGTCGCACAGCTGGTTGTAGCCGCCGTTCTTCTCCACCGCGGCCACCTCGGGAGCCATCCTACACAACGACAAAAAGTCCATTGAGTGACTGACGCTACTGCAGCAACTTTTCCAAGAGCCTCACTGGCGACATACTCACCAGTAAGGTGTGCCGATGAAGGACTTTCTCTTGGCGATGGTGGCTGTTATTTTTGCTGCGACACCAAAGTCAGCTGTACACACACACACACACAAAACACATTCAGAAATGCACAATGCTCAACACGACACACACACACAACCAAACAGGAACACAAAACAAAAAAAAACACTACAAATTCACACTGACACAAACACGTACAAAGATACCCAACAAACATACCAAAAAAAAAGCACAAGACAACACACACACACACAAAACTAAACACACATGCACAAAACAAAATGCACACACACATGTAAGGACATATGATAAACACACGGAAACACAAAACACGAAAAAATGCACAACACCCCAAAAAAAAAAAAAAAACAAAAAAAAAAAACATGCACACAAAAGTAAATAAACACACCGGACACTAATATATACACGGGAGTTTTTTTAGGGTTGCGAAACCAGCTGTAGAGAGCCGAGGAATGAGGATATACGAGAGCCGCTTACCCAACTTGACGTCGCCGTCATTTGTCAGAAGTATGTTGGCGCCCTGAAAAGGCAACACAAAAACACACAATGGTTATTCCCTGCGTGTGACGTCCCATATGATGACACATTCTTAGAAACATCCGGCGAGCAATCGCTGACAGCATCCTGCAGGCGGAGGAAACAGGTGTAGGCCTGTCACAACAACACATCTCTTAATATGTTTTCTGAGAAACAATCACAACAAACATTTAAATGATATTTTTTTTTCCCCAAGCCACTCATACAATGATATTGGAGTATCATATTTCAATTACATCCTTTTTAATAGTGAATAACTAAATTCTCAAGACATTGGCAATGACATTTATAGCTGTAAAAAAATCTGATATAAATGAAAAGTATAAATTAAACAGACTCAAACACTGTTGACAAAAACAAATTACACATCTCTGATGGTTGAGTAAAATGAGATCTCTTAACTCCTTCAGAATTTTATTTTGCTTGGTTGTCCAGGGCTCAAATGGCTGTTTGAGAAATGTGTGAGAAAAGTGGGTTTTTTTTTAGGGGTGAATTTGTACCGCAGATAAAGTCCGTGACTTCTATGAATGTGCGGGTGTGCGTGTGTGTGTGTGCGTGCGTGCGTGTACCTTAATGTCACGGTGCATCTTGCCTTTGGTGTGCAGGTATCCCAAACCCTATAAAAAGCAAATCAGTTATCAAGTCAGAGGTGACGAATGATTTTAGAGTTGGATTTAAAACAGAAAATAAAAATAATAATAATTAAAAGAAAAAAAAAAAAAAGTAAGAATCAGAAAGTCACCTGTAAAGTCTCCCGGCAGACGTATGCAATCTGTATCTCCGACAGAGGTCCCGTCACTGTAACAGGCAGGAGACCATAGTGTGAATGCGGTACAGGAAACGATCCAGTTTACTGTTAATAGTATGAAAAAAAAAGAAGGTGAAAATAAAGAACATTTTGAAAAGGGGGGTTTACCATGATAAATGTCTTGCAGGGATCCGCCACCGCAGTACTCCATGCATATCCACAGCTTCTCTCGACTGAGCAGGGAACAGGAAAAATAAGCATCAGTCAAGTTTCATATATTTACACAGCAAAAAAAAAAAAAGTTGGTATGTGTGCCGCAAGTTGGAATAGCTTAATGGTAAGAAAGCTGAAGAAGTTCCACAATCAAATACAAATTGACATCGCAATGGAGAAGAATGTGGAGATTTATGACTTGTGACTTGTGTTCACGCAACACTTGTTCGCTAAAATTTGGTGAAGTTGTCATAGCGAACGCATAAAAGACGACAAGTGATTAGTACGTTCACGTTAATTGAAGTAGATCAATTAACTGTCTCATCTTAATTCGGGGTTCATATGACATTTGAGTTCATGCCTAGCCTATTAGACCAAAACATTTGTGTTTATTGCAATATAGACTCATTTTTTGCTTATATTTAAAAACAATGGGAAGAGGACCTTCAAAATAATAATTAAAAAAAATAAATAAAAAATAAATAAATCACACTAAAATTTAAATTGAGGGAAAAAAAAATCCACGGTAGCAATGTGAGGCGGTGATGCGTTCACTGACTGTGGCACGAACATGTGGTTTGTACCGCTTGTTCTTTCTGGATGTGGTCAGGATATCAAAAGTGCTTTAACGTGGCCGTGCGACACACGCATTATCAGAGAATTCCTGCCAAACCTGCTAGGAGCCGGGCGCGGCTGTACTTGCTGTCGCACCGAGGCAGCGAAGGGGGGCACTTGTGGCGGAGTCATATTGTGACTCAACAATTGACATGTGACTTACCGCAGCCAGGCCCGTTCAAAGCCCCCCTTTAAAAGTGTGACATGTCAAACACTGACTCCGGCGGCGCTCTCACCAGAGGTAGCTCCCAAAGTAGGCCACGATGTTGTGGTGCATGCATTCCTTCACCATGAAGATTTCCTGCTGGATGATGGAAAAGTCATCCCCTGGAACACAACAGCAAGGAAAACACATTAACATCTGCGGTGCAAGAAGAAATCAGATTTTCTGGTTTGTCGGGGGGGAAAAAAAAAGAGTATTTTTTTTTTTTTTCCTTTTTTGAAGGCAAGTTCACTAGAGTTTAGTAGCCAAGGTGGGGTTTCAATTTTGGGTTGCAAAAAAAGGTGAGCGTTTCAAATTAGGGTAGCAAACCAAAGCTCCGGGTTTGAATTTGGGATTCAGGAATGCCTTGGAGCTCCGACAAATGTTTCAAATTAGGTGTTTTAAGGGTTAAGGTTTTAAATTTAGGTTTCAGTACATTCAATGTTAGGGTTTCAAACAGGACGGGCATTTCAAATTTGGCTTTCAAGCCTCGGTTAGGGTTTCAAATTGGGGTTTAAAGTTGGGCCCGACGATTATGGATTTTTTTTTAGGCTGATGTGGATTCCGATACAAGCGATTAATCTGCAAATTAATTAAAAAATAATATATCAAGATGAATTCAACTTATTTTGGGGCCACTCACAGCTAAAGCATTTAAGTTCACAATAGAGAAAAACCCGGCAAAAAAAAAAAATAATGAAAAGGGGATATATGTTATCTTTGTTTTATGCTGTAATGTGTTAAAAAAAAAAGAATAAAAACATCAATAAATTAGCATAAAAAAAAAAAATTAAAAGAGGGCCAAGGTTTTAAAGGAGGGGTTAACGCAAAGGTTTGGGTTTTAAATGATGGCGCTGCGCAAACACGACACAGGAGCTCTATCAAACGTAACACTTTGTACTAACATTCACATGTGCAACTCTGAAACCTCCCAGCAGTAGATAATAGTAAAAAAAAAAAAAAAAGTCAACCGGCTGTTCCCATTGAGCAGAAACTGAGAGCTGCTCCAGCAATTGATTTCGATTACAGTAGCGTTCCAAATTCCATATTAAGCTAAAAAAAAAAAAAAAAAAGCTCCGAAAACTGATAACGTTATAACGTAAAGTTGTGGCGAATGGCAGCGTGTGCGCAAAGTAAATAAATATTTAATGTGTCGCTGCTACTTGTGCATGGAAAGTCATGTGAGAGTGAGACGATGAGTGTAGCTTGAAATGTCTCGTATAGCAAGAAGCCAACTGTGAAAGTTAAATTGTCGAATCAAAAATGGCAAGAATGGTATTGGGGTGACATTTCAGAATGGAGATGACCAAAATGGAACTTCCTTTGATTGTTAACGAGACTCGGTCGCGCCAGGATTTGTTCAAATTAGTTTCAAAATAAAGGCTCGGGAGTTACATTAAAGTTTGAGGCAAGAAAAATGTCGCAAATTGCGTTAGAAGCCAAGGATACGGTTTCAAATTAGGGTTTGAAGTCAAGGTTCCAGTTTCCAATTTAAGTCATTCAAAGTAAGGATTCAAAACTTGCTGAGGGTTTCAATCAAGGTTCGGGGTTTTCAAATGGGAGTTTAACGTCAACTTTGGGGTTTTAAATTAAGGTTCTAACTGAAGGTGGGGTTTTGGTTTCACATTTAGAAGATCACAGCAAGGTTTAGGGTTTTCAAATTAGGGTTTCGGGTTTCAAGACTGGCTTAAGGTTTCAAACAAGGCTTAACGTTTTCAATTAGGGTTTCAAGCCAGGGCTTATGTTTAAAATTAAGGTTGCGAGCCAAGAAGCTTTGGGTTCCAAACAATGGTTAGGGTTTCAATTTCGGTTTCAAAGCCAAAGTTAGGGTTTCAAGTTTAGGGAAGTTTTATGCCTTGCTTACAGTTTCCCAAAAAATAAATAAAAAATGAAAAAAAAAAAAGAGTTGCACTTTCTAATTAGTGTTTTTAAACAAGGGCAGGGTTTCAAAAGATTGTTTCAACCCTATTTTAGGACTTTGAGCAGGGGTTATGGTTTCAATTACAGTGTGAAGCCAATGTTGGCGCCTGGGTGAAAAATAGGATTGAAATGTATGAGACGTAGTTAAATGTGTTCCACGGGTTTGTGAGGCTTAAAGTTTTTGTCCCGCACTGCAGATTTGTGACGGTCACTTGAAAGCCTCCGCATGTTCCTTCGCTGTTGCGCGCATGTTGACAGTAACGTACGAGTCAGCAGCACAGCGGCCACAAACATTTGGGGAAAAGGCTCATTTCAGGGACTTGAGTCAGAGCTGCTTAAAAAAGAAAAAAAAAAAGGAACACACACACAAAGTGGTCACTTTTACAGACACTTCACGTCCTTCGCAGTTTGAACGCTTCTGTATGAACACAAACAGCCTTGCGCCCTGACACCCAAATCACTCCCCAGAACAGTCCCCACCTTTTAAAGCTATAAACACTCACAGTCGCGGATACTACATGTAAAAGATAAGGATGAGCGGACATTAGGGTTAATAATGCAAAATCCTTTTTTTTTTTTTTTTTTTAAATCACTTTACTCTCTTAATTGATGGTATAGTCAGTACAATATTTGTTTAAAAAAATAGTCAATAGTTGTTTACATCAAAAGACCACTGCGGAGTGGCGTAGGGAATGAGCGAATGACTCCGCGCGCTGTCAAAACAAGTGCGAGAAGACCGTCAGATGATCTGTCGGCCAGAGGGCCAGGCCACGCCTTTGTGTTCCGAAGTCAGTGCCAGCATCGCATGTGCCGGTCGAACCAGTTTTGATATCGTAAAGCTGTTTACACTGCAGGAGTGACTCTGGCTTGTTTGGAAGAAGGATCTGGGTTTTATTTAATTAGGCTGAATTGAATAAATGAAAATATTTGATTAAAGGGAGAGGGGAAAAAAGGTAGCTGTTGAGGGTTTCAAGACAGGTTTTGGGTAGTCGTGCCCCCCATTGTGGTTCCACTCCACGGACGTGTCGTACTAATGAGGATAAAGATTACATGTACAATTCAGCACACTAGTAGGATCAGGAATAAACGGCGTATCATGGTGAATGAATGAATGAAAGAGAAAATCTTAATCTTCTCCTCGTAGCCATCTGAGTTCGGAGACACTAATCTACAAAATCTCACTAATCTGCACCAAATCGACTGTCAGTGTTGGTCTGGTTGGAACGGGAGTCAAAGGCGTGTTGGTACCTGCTTCCAGCTTGATGATCTTGACCGCGGTCAGCTCTCCGGTTTGGATGTTGCGCGCCTGGAAGACAGTGGCACAACACTCACAGACTGTTTCGCTTCAAATTCAATGAACGTTTCTGTCCGAAAGATGACCACCACAGAAAACAACATTTCTACTGTAAATTACCAAAATATGACAAAATGTTTTTGTTTTTTACTGCGCGGTGGTTGTCTTTTGTGTTTGAGGCGTTTATGTTGCCGTCACAAACAGTTGCTAGCAACATCATTTTTATTTTCATCCGAATATCCGATTAGACAATTGAACTTTCAGTCGGATATCCGAGTACAAAAATATTCAACAGCTGCAGCCCGAGGCATCTTGAATTTAAACATTCTGTGTAGAATGTTGATAATGAAGGAATTTGGAAGGTTAGCGTGCTAAACGTGGACAATTTAGAAAAATCTCATTTTGATTTGTCCCCCCATCAATATTGAAAGATGATTTTTTTTTTCTTCCAAGGTGCTCTTCCAATGTCTTTTCTCTGTTAACAAACATCCAATTGATCTTTATTACAATAAACAAAATCAGATTTATTATACAGAAATAATTTGGTCTCATATTGCTCCAGTTACAGCCTTCGTCATTTGAAAATTGCATTCTACTTCTTTGCAATGTCGATTTGAGTTTGATTAATCATTCAACCGTACGGAGTATAATTTACAAGATGGACTCAAAGAGTTTGCATGCGTTTAAAAAGGAATTCTCACAGCAGGAGACACTGGAGTCCCTTTCTGTAAGTGTCCCAATACTTAAGTCCCGATCAACCATACGTTTGGGATCACTTTTCTGGTGACTATTGCTGAAAACAGTGATGCTGTTGCGCGTACGCGGGTCTGGCCTCCGGATTGAGGTCAAGACGGGACGCCGCCCCTAATCCGGCATAAGTCAAGTGATTATAAACCCTTCGACGGCAACAAAAGTGGCAATTTTCAATTAGATATATATATTTTTTGTTTTAATAAGGCAGGTGTTTCCACCAGAGACCGCACCCAAGATGAGATATGGCAAGAGAATACCAGAATTCCAGGCGCAACATTCCACTGCCCTCCTTGGGGGGTGGGGGGTGGTATCAAGGAGATGCAACGGAGGGGTAGGGGCATACGGCCACAGAGGCTTTGCGTAGAAAGGAGGAGGGGCGGCCGAGCTGAACGATGACTGTTTATCTGCAGCAGATGGCTAAACAAGGACCTTCTCCAGACAGCAGACCTCGCTTCATTTGGGACAGGCAAAATAGCAGGAATTCTTTTTGAAGCCTTTTTGGAATTTCTGCAGGACTGGTGTACCGTGAGTTTCCCCAGCGTACCAACACGGAGTCACAAAGCAAAAGCGACCACTGCTAACGCAAATGTTACGAAGGAAATAATTGAGCTTGTTGAATTGAAAATGATTAATCGTTAGTAAAGAAGGTGGTCAGTGGGCAGGAAAAAAATGCCTCAAGCATCTTTTTAACTGAGGTATGTGAATTACTCAAGTGTTCGTTTCCCCCTGACTAGGTTTGAATGACATGACAACTGAATGAACTAATCGACTGATAACGATTAAAATTATAAATGACAACTACATTTGACATACTGTTAATTATCTTAGTAGGCAAATAACTGAGGTCTGCAACTACGGTTAGAATACACAAAGGTAAGATTAAGTGGTGGGCCCCCAGAAATTTCTAATGGTGGCCCGACATAGTCACATGGTGGCCACGGGCCACCATTAATGTTGAACATGAATACTTGTATTCAGTCTGGAAACACTTGTTATCTGTGCATCCTTAATTGCCACAACTGCGTGCCACTTCAAAAAGGGAGGTGGCAATGTTCTCCGAAGCCTCATTTACACAATCGTACAAAAATTGCCACATCGGTGCATGTACCTTGTAGACATCCCCATAGGTGCCGCTTCCCACCCGCTGGATGAGCTCAAAGTCGTGCTGGGGGTTTCGCCGCTGGATCTCACCGCTGGGCCGGGGAAAGATGTCCATGGTGAGTCTGACGCTGGGGGAAGCCGGTGCTGGCTATTTGCTGGAGCCGCCGAACAAGTCGATGAGTGCTCGGTTTATTCAGTTGGTCCATGTGGCTGCTCCATAGCCTGGAAATGAGAAGGAAGGGAAGGTATATCTATTTGTGACTTTTCAAAGATCCAACAATGTGGAAAATACAGAGCAGTTGATGTTGACCTCAATTATAGATGACCGTTAGACTTGATTGGTCAGATCTGTACGAATGGCATAAAATGAAAGAAGTAGGAATGAAAGGAAGGAACTGAAAGAAGGAGGGAGGAACGATAAGACCTAAAGTAGTATGGTACAATTAAAGGAACACAGCTAGGATAAAAGGCAGGAAGGAAGGAAACAACAACATATGAGAAAGGAAGGACAGAAGGTCAAACGTATTTATGAAAAAGAGGCTGGAAGTAAAGGGGGGGGGGAAGGGAGTGGGGACGCCAGGATGGAAGCTGGGCGGGAAGGAAGGAAGGAAAGTAAGCTATATGAAAGGAAGAAAGTCTAAATGAATTAAAAAAAAGGATACATAAAGCCAGGAATTAATTAAATTACAATGCACAATGGATGGATGAAAAGGATTTATGAAAAGCATGGTAGAGTGCAGAGGGATGAGAGGGGAGAGTGATGAAGAAAGGAAGGTACGAGGTTGAGAAGGAAGTAAATTTGGATAGTAGGAAATGAAGGGCCATTACGAATGGAACTTGTGATATATGAAAAGAAGTTGAAACGGATGGTTTAAAAGGATGGAAAAAAGAATGGATGAAAAGAAGGAATTACACCAGGTTGCAAAAGTGAAGGAAAGAAGAAATGATGAAAGAAAGGAAGTAAAGCAGCATGATTTAATAGCAAGGCCTAATAATGAGGATGAATGGAAGGCAAGTTTAGTGAGTTCTAAAACTCCTTAAATGTGGGAAAACATCTCAGTGGGTTTCATCAAAATCATAAAAGACCATTAAGATACACCAGTTCCTAAAATTAAAAAAATAAGTCAGACACTGAATCCAATGTTCGGCAATTTCATTAACTTGTCCACTGCATAAGCAGTTTCCAACGGGTACAGTCTAATTCCTGGGAAAGTGCTAAACCACAAACAGTGTATAGAACACGGGCTTTTAAATATGTTTGAGTAGTTATGAATGCATTGTTAAGTTAACCAAAACACATATTAAAGACGTTAAAACACGCCTCCTGAAAACATTACTTTGACAGCAACGACTTCAGGAAATAGCTGGGCCCAAGTCCACCATTTCTTTCAACAGTGAAGCTGGAGGGGGAGTTAGCATGCCGGCTAATGCTAACGGCTAGTTTCTCCAAACTTGAGCTGCCCTCCTTTTGCTTACCGTTCGCGTGGACGACTCGGCCGTGCATTTTTTTCAAATGTCCATTTGACACTTTTAGCGTCGAATAATGCGGCGAAAAGTAGAGTCAATCAACCGGTGGTCCCTTTTTTTTTTTTTTGCCACCGAGGCGTTCGGAAAGTTGAGGCAGCTCTCAGTGGCTCTCCTTCGGGCAAGCAGCGACCTCGTTCAGCAACAGTCGTCGCCACCAACTTCTTTCGGACATGTCATCCTCCTTGCTCGGTTGACAGCTTCGGGGAGCGGGGTCGCGCTCCCAATAATGACGACAGACGTCAAAACTTGGATAAAACGAATGATTCCATGTGTTAGTTTAATACCACAGTGCTTAAAAAAAACAACAGTCGGCTACTGTTAATCTCCGCAAATTTCAGGATCCTGCTGATGTGTTTAGGAACACCTGGAGAAACACGGAATCCCGTAGTAATCTCACAGTTGGTAACATTACATGAAATGTTATTGTATTGCATGGAATGTATCACCGGGACGTTTGTATGACGTTCTACTTTTAGACTCGAATACCGTAGCGTCTCAAAGTAAATTATATCTCGTGTTAGTTATGATTTTTTTTTCAATCATATTTACCACGGTCCCCAAAGGCACCGTGTATTTCAGGTTTCGTCGCGTTTTACCGCCGTCTAACGGAAGAAAGTATGAATAGCAAGAGCTGGTTTATGCCCTGGTGATATGTGATGGGACTAGGCATGTAAAAGGCCCTTTTATTTTGGAGCGTTGAAGTCGAAATTTATTGACATTTTCACGACGTATATTCAACAGAACCACCACAATTAAATAATTTCTTATCGTGGTGTTTGTATAATCTCAAATATGATGATCAAGACATGTCCATTTCATGTCAGTAAAAGTATACCCCGAGTTATTGTGTAAGTATGGCAAAAATGAACATCAAACAACAACAACAAAAATACGCATTGTGTGTTTAAAACAATTTCACATTCACCTGCATTCTGAGTTTGGTCATTTGGTCTAATTTAATGTCACGATAGCCCTGAGCAACTGATGTCATTTCAGTTGACAATGAGTGGAAAAATGTTCAACCACTGATATATAAATAAGAACAATTTTTTTAATATATAAAAAAATAAATAATCTGTGCATTTGTAATATCCAGTTTCGCTATTCGCCGGCCGGCCTATCCCAGCGAATACTGGAGGTCCACTGCACATCAATTGTACATTGGACGGGCCAGGACAAGTGCCAAACGCGCCCCCTAGTGGCATATCAGCGCGTCACACTCGGAGCGCCCAAGCGCCATCATCCTCCTCCTCGTCTTCCTCCTCTTCGTCGTCCTCCTGCAATCTCTCCGGTGTTGTTCTCCAAGCGCATCCTCCTCTTCCCCGCCTGCCCCTGACCGCATACAAGCTTCTGCACGAGCGGACACAACAACATAGAGATAGGAGACATTTCTATTTAATTGTCGTCATTATTGTACATATTTCGGGTGGGGGGGCGGCTTCGCGCTATGGCTAAACATCGCAAAGACAGAGACAGCTGGGGTGAGTGTACGTGCCTACATCTATTTTTTTTTTTTTTATTCATCTTTTTATGGGTGTTAACAGCGCGGCCAACTGGTCGACGTCATTGTGTGGGGGGGCCTTGTTTTTGAACCATATCAAACAATTATTAATAACAAGCCTTGAGGAGAGTAAAGGACACAAATGTGGTCAATAAATACCTAAATGCCTTTAAAGACTTGGGAATAAATGGGAGGTTTTTTTTCCACTGTTGTAATTATGTAATGTTGCATCAGGAAATAGCAAGAAGTCACCTTCAGGAGGCCCGTTGTATTATGTATGATATAGAATGTATATAAATATTTTTTAAAATGTTGTTTTTGCCCATGGGAGGTAGTCAAGGGAGTGACCCAGTTGGATGTATCCGGCTAGGGTAAGATGCAGCAGTGATGGCAACGCCTGGGCGAGGCCTTTTTGCGGGCATTTTTGTTTTAAATATTTATTACCAAACAAATGATGCAAATGAATGATAGAAATGCTTTTGAGAAGAAAAAAAAATGAGCATATGGGTTAAGTTTGAGGTTGGATTCGTTTCAAAGAGGATCTATGGAATGTGATGACTTTAGAATAGATTGTATACAATTACTATAAAAAGTTGTAGCTCCACTTACAAGTGACCCAACTAACAAGTATTCATGACAGGTGCCGCTTGATTGATTTTTTTTTTCCCGCGGTGCATTTAACAGTAGTAAGAGCAACTTCGCACTAAAGCAGATATAAAAACAAATTATTGCTTCGAGCCGTTTATTGCCACTCTGCGGACGCGTACAACTGCCGATGTGGAGTGATCATTTTTTGACTTTCAAATACGTTCGAACGTATTCACAAGTACACGCCATTGTCATTCTCAATAAACCAGGAAGTTCAGTCTTGCCTTCAGATGTGAGTTTAATTCTTTTTGTGAACAAGCTTGTAGCGTTCGTATCTCAAATCATCTTGCCCAATTGAAATGCATAGAAATGGCAATAATTTGTTCAATGTGCCCATTTTCATATGGTTATAATATTTTTAGATCACTTAATACTCTGCTACGAGACCTTTATATTAAGTGTGTAGTTAAGAAATATTTAATTATTATATTTAACGACGATCAAAATCATTACTTTGACACGATAGCAAGCAAACGACTTGGTTCAGAAGTCATTGTTTATCATACCATCGCAGTTACAGAGGCGATTACACCACTAAAAATGTTCTGGCAAAAATGGCGGACTATCAACAGAAGCATTTTATTTATTTATTCATTTCAGGGTCCCTGGGCGACAAGAACGTGTACGACTGGAGCTCGGAAGACGAAGAGTCGGACGGGCGGGCGCGGCCCATCCAGGTGCTGCTGGTGAAGGACGACCACACTTTCGAACTGGACGAGGCGGCGCTAAGTCGCATCTTGTTGGCCGAGGAGGTGCGCGACCGCGAGGTGGTGGCCATCTCGGTGGCGGGGGCCTTTCGCAAGGGGAAGTCCTTCCTCATGGACTTCATGCTGCGCTACATGTATAACCACGTGGGTACCCCGGCCAACAGCGCACACACTTTCTTGTTGATTTTGTGTGTGTGTTTATCACAGCGCCTGAAAGCTCACCCGGTCACTCGGTTAAGTCACGTGACTTTCGCAAACTCTCGTAATACAGAGGCGGGCCGTGCATTTCACGCTTCAGTGAAGTCCTACTGACTCTGACTTGAATCATAATACGATCATTTATGACACCACGGCACTTACACAGTACTGAGTGAGTGTTGCACGACCGAGCTTCTCTTGAAAGGTCCGTCTTGAAAATGGCCGAGCAAGTGTATCTGCAATTAAATTCCCTCCTTCGGCCATTGTGGTTTAAAAAAAGCGAGAATATATTTTCGATTTTCCAACGGTCGCCAGTTACGACCTCCGGGTGGGTTCATTCCGCGTAGCGCAACCCCTTCACGAGTGAGTATCCAATCACAAGACGCGTTCATCACCTTCAGTGTATGCGAGAAGGCTCACTATAACCAACTCGTGATCCGATTGGCTATCGCAACTGTCTATCAACTGTAATCACCCCTCACACACAGAATAGCAACCGCACGATTGTATCTGAAGGCCTCGGACGAATAGTGCGTGCTACTGGTATTGTGAAATCTGCCTGGCAACACGAGCTAGCTGAATTCTGATTGGATAAAAACTCTCATCTAAAAATACAACATTAGGATATAATATGACATCAAAGTGAAGAATATGATCATGATTTCTTGATTATGTTGGGCCAGGCAGAGATGGCCTTGATGGCCTTGACCGCCCACCACTGCTGTAATGTCAATTTCAGTTGACAGCAAGTGGCAGTACAAGATAAAAATGGCTGCCCCTTGAGATGGAAACCAACGGGTGTATTTTTCTGCATCCATCATATTCAACAATATTAATAAATAATATTAGTGGGGGTGCATAGAACATATTTCAAAGAAAATCTTTGATTTGACTTCACCGTTAATTAGGACCCCAAATGACTTGAAATCGCTGTCATTGAGACACAGTGCTGCTGTCAAGCATTGAAATAATAATAATAAAGCAACTTTTCCAATGACTCACGTTTTTCTTTTCAGGGGTCTGACGACTGGCTGGGCCAGGCCGAGGAGCCCTTGACCGGTTTCTCCTGGCGGGGCGGCTCCGAACGGGAGACCACCGGCATTCAGATCTGGAGCGAGGTCTTCCTGGTGGACCGGCCTGATGGGACCAAGGTGAGGTCTGCTTTTATTTTTGCGTGAGTAGAGTGGCCAGAAATTGTACTCACGTAATAATACTACTACTACTACAGTAATAGTTTACATATAATCATAATAGTAATAGTTTTTACTCCAAGTACCACCATAATGAGCAACATTAAAAAATTATTTCATAGCATAAATAAGAGTTCATGTACAACATGAATTAAACACTCAGAAACTCACTACATGTAACCTAAATACTTTTGCATCTACTGAAGTCCTCCCTAAAAGTGACATAGACAGTTTTGGGGATTTCTTTGTGTATCGCCAGTGGTACGACACACTGAGAACCACCGACTTAAATAAATGTAACTGAGTAAATGTAGTGCATTACTACCCACCTCTGGGTCCCGTACTTGAAGTGTGTGTGTGTGTGTGTGTGTGTGTGTGTGTGGTGACGCAGGTGGCAGTGCTGCTGATGGACACACAAGGCACCTTCGACAGCCAGTCCACGCTGCGTGACTCGGCCACCGTGTTCGCTCTGAGCACCATGATCAGTTCCATGCAGGTACTGGCAACACAAGATCCAGTGTTTGTAGTACAGTGGCTTGGTGTTGTTGAAATGTTCAACCTAACAGTGGTAATGCCATCATATCTCGATGTAAAGACACCTGAAAATTATTAAAAAATAAATAAATAAATAAATAAAAAATGAAAAGTATACATACACATATATATATATACATATATATATATATATATGTGTATATATGTTTGTGTGTGTTCTTTTTTACTTTTTTTTAAAACATTATTATAAAATGCAGGTTTACAACATCTCCCAGAACGTTCAAGAAGATGACCTTCAGCATCTGCAGGTAAATATTCAAAATGATCAGATGATGTCTTCAGGTTCGATGAAGCAGCATGTGGCTCAAGGTGATCTTTGTACTCCGTATTATGGCCAAGAATTAGATCTTTGTTATCATGAGTTAACTCAATATTAGTTTGACGGACAGCAGATCCCGCTCAAAATAGGATTCTGGTTAGAGTCTTGTTAATGCGTTTTCTTTTTTTTATTTTAGAGGTGTACCGATTAATCAATTATTAATCTATTAGATCATTAGGTCATAAGAATAGGCATGGATCCTATTTGGCCGAGAGAACTTTTCATATTAGCCTTTTCATGTTAGCTCTGCATCCCGCTCTGTCCCACTGTCACGTGGTGTTCCACAGAGCTCAATTTTAGGGCCCCTGCTCTTTTCATTGTATCTGCTGCCCCTGGATCTCATCTTAAGATAACAAAACATGGTATTTCCTCCTACTGCTATGTAGATAACAGTCAGATCTATGTCCCGTGGAGCCATTTTTGTCCTCTCTGGAGGAAATCTAGGTTTGGAAGGCTCTGAATTTCTCTCATTTCAACTTGCTGACTTGGGCCCCACAAAGTCTTACGATAGCTACAGTCTCAAACTTGGATTTTTTTTCAGTGAACAAAATGAATGGACTAGAAAATATTTTTACGGATTTAAAAGCGACTGAACCACAGAGAAAGTCACAAATTATGCCAAGTGGATGGATTTATTGATCATAACATGTTTGTCACATGATTTTCCCTGACAGCTCTTCACAGAGTACGGCCGACTTGCAATGGAGGAGACCTTCCTCAAACCGTTTCAGGTCATTTGCATTGCTCTCTTTTGATCAAGCAACAGGACTGTAATCTCTTTAGATTTTTAAATTATTACAGGTATTCTTTCATGAATCTTACCCTCATCTGTTCCTATTTTTTAGTCTATGATATTCCTCATCCGAGACTGGAGCTTCCCATACGAGTTTCCTTACGGGCAAGAGGGCGGCATGAAATTCCTGGAAAAGAGGCTCAAGGTCAGTGCTCAAGGATGTGACTTTTAAACCTTTCAAAGTGACTTGTTTTCATACTTTTATTTTGAAATCGCGTGCGTAGATCTCGGAGAACCAACATGAGGAGCTGCAAAACGTGCGCAAACACATCCACTCGTGCTTCACCAACATCTCCAGCTTCTTGATGCCTCACCCCGGCCTAAAGGTGGCCACCAATCCGCACTTTGATGGACGGATCAAAGGTACCCAAATAGTCGCCAACCATTCGTCATCTGCCAAATACTCCCACTCCCAAAGCTGTTTATTTTAACACAACTTTGCTAATTAAAACACAACAGACCCAAGAGAAAAAAAAAAAAAAAAAAAAAAAAATCGAGATTTATTTAGCATATCTTCCGAACTATAGAGCGCCCGCTACCGGGAAAAAAATCCACAGAAAAGCCGCACCGTTGTATTAGCCGCATGGTTCAAAATCTAGGGAAAAAAGTAGCGGCTTATACGCCGGAAAATACGGAAAATGGTTTTTCGATGATTACAGAGATCGACGGTGAGTTCATAAGCAACTTAAAGATTCTGGTGCCTTGGCTGCTAAGTCCTCGCAACATTGACGTGAAGGAGATCAATGGCAGTAAGATCACCTGCAGAGGCCTACTGGAGTACTTCAAGGTCAGGAATACTCCAATATTTCATTTGGAAATGTATTTCCACAGTTTTCCATTCATGCTGTATTTTTTTCTTGCGTTTATGTTCCAGGCTTACATCAAGATTTACCAGGGAGAGGAGCTGCCTCATCCCAAATCTATGCTGCAGGTAACATCATGATGAGTCTCAAGTAGCCATGAAGACAGGAAGTCTTCCATCAGAGGTGGCAAATGCAGGTCTAGAAAGTAGAAACTGTGACAGGGTTTTTATTTTCTGGACCTGGACTTGCCAAGTGCCATATTCAAAAATCTCTGAGATTGGGACGGTTCAATGAACGGATGATGATGTGGTTTGTGTCAGGCCACAGCGGAAGCCAACAACCTGGCGGCGGTGGCCGCGGCCAAGGATCTGTACAACAAGAAGATGGAGGAGGTTTGTCCGAATTCGAACTCCTCGCACTCCCGGCCGTTTATCGCCGCCAACCCCCCCTCTCGGTTGTCCTCCGTCAGGTGTGCGGCGGCGACCGTCCGTTCCTGGCGCCCAATGAGCTGCAGGCGCGCCATGCCGTCATTCGCGAGGAGGCTCTGGCGCTGTTCCGCGGCGTGAAGAAGATGGGCGGCGAGGAGTTCAGCCGGCGCTACCTGCAGCAGCTGGCGGGCGAGGTGGACCAGGTCTTCGTCCAGTACATCAAGCACAATGACTCCAAAAACATTTTTCACGCCGCCCGCACACCCGCCACCCTCTTCGTGGTCATCTTCGTCATGTACGTGGCGGCGGGCGTGACGGGCTTTGTGGGCGTGGACGTCATCGCTAGCCTGTGCAACATGATTCTGGGTCTGGCCCTCATCACACTCTGCACCTGGGCCTACATACGCTACTCCGGGGAGTACCGAGAGCTGGGGGCCGTCATCGACCAGGTGGCCGGGGCGCTCTGGGACCAGGTCAGTCACAACGTACGTCTTTCCGTCTCTCTGTCTACTCATCTCTCCAGCCTCAGTTTCTCCATCCATTCATTGTCCAGGCATTGATCCATGCGCTCTTCTGTCAGTCCATTTGTTTGGCCATTCACTCTAAAAATAATCCAAGTACAAGGTCAAAAATGGACAGACTGTAAAAATAAATAAATAAATAAATCAATTAAAAAAAAAAAAAAAAGCATTGTTTTTCCACAAGAAATCCCCCAAATTGGGTCAACTGGATAAAAGTAGTGGTTAGTTGACCCTAGTAGTGGTTGATCCCTTTATGACCTACAGTTGGGTTGTTTTTTTTACCCTCATATTTTTAGAATATTTTTGATGCTACACACTAAAAACAGGTTTAAAAAAAAAATAAATAAAAAATAAGCATTTTGGGTCAGAACAGGACCAACACAGCTTTTTTGGTTATTCATGTTACCCAAAAATATTTTTTTAATTTTAGCTTTATTTTGTTGGTTTGCATTAATTTTAATAACCTTCCACCTATCATCCGTCCATTCATCCATCTTAACAACCACTCATCCTTCACTTTTGCCCATTTTTCTCAACCCATACATCCATCAATCTCTCCATCTGCCCAGAGAATTCCAGTGAAAAGCCATCACATCTAACAAATCTTTGTACTCACTCTTAGAAGGTCAGCACTTGCAATGCAGTCAAACAGCCACCAGATGGCAGAAATCCTCTTTCATTCTGTGAAATGTGCACATAGTCCTGCATTCCTTGACTCACCATTTTTTATCTTTTGATGCCTCCGCAGGGGAGCACGAATGAGGTAAGAATGTGCCACTCATCCCGCCAAGTGATCATTTTCTATCCTCCCGTGTGACCACCTTGTGACTCTCCCAACGCAGGCGCTGCACAAGCTGTACAATGTAGCGGCCAATCACAGGCACCTGTACCAGCACGCCTTCCCTGGGCATCAGGCCGACGACGTTGGGGCGGCGCCGGCGGCGGAGGAGCGCGACAAGAAGCGGGACTGACGGGCCACTTTTAATCCCGCTCAGCACGGACTGTACACTGCTCATGTATACGACGAGCATCTTCATCACTCAGCGTCCTCCTCATCAGCTGTCAATGTCAATCACTCATCGGACGGGGAGGTAGTAGCCATGTGGCGTATGGAGAGCCGCTTGAGCGTTTCTGATATCCTACAAGGGCACTAGAACAACTAGGGCGCACGACTTAAATGACTGTCTTACTAGTTGCGTTTCCTTCGAAATGTCACTGGTGAGGCAAAACTGCACTATTAGACATCTACAACGACAAAGAACCACTAGTGACACAAAATTCCACTAGTTAACATGTAGCACTTCACTAGTGTTATATATATCATGCAGATTGCAACTAGTGCACAGTTTTGCCGCACTTAACTCGCAACATGTAGATCTACGACACTAAAGTAGCGATATGTCATACATTAGAGCGGTGCTTCTCAAATAGTGGGACGGGCTCCCCCCCCCACCTTTGGGGGCGCGGTGCGATGCTGAGGGGGGCGTGTATGACCCTGGGGTACATGCTTTTTTTCCCACCGAACTCCATTAAAGTGTAATTGCACATCCACACCAGTAGTTGGCAGTGGCGCTCTAATTGCCCATTATATGCAGCGACTATTAACTCTACGACAGGCGTGGGCAAACTTTTTGATTGGCGGGCCACAATGTGTTCTAAAATTTGACAGAGGGGCCGGACCAGGAGCAGATGGAGGGAGTGTTTTGGTCACCTCACCTCATCGGAGAAAAAAATACATTTAATTTTAAATGATAATGAACAAAAGCATTACAATAAAATATCTGTCTTTGACACACCAAAGTATTTAGAAAATAAAACATTAACAAGCCTTATTCATTTAATTTTTTTTCAAGTTCAGCGGGCCGGATTAAAACGTCTAACGGGCCGCATCTGGCCCCCGGGCCGTAGTTTGCCCACGCCTGCTCTACGATGTAGATTTTTTTTTTTTTTGCAACAAAAATTCTATTATTTTTAGTAAAGGTGGAGAGTGGGTGGTGGGGTGGGGGCGCGAATTGTTTTCTTCTTGCTCTGGGTAACGTTACAGAAAATAATTGAGAAGCACTGCATTAGAGGATGACAGTTGTGAAAAAAAAACACATGTAAGAGTCATCTTACTAGTGTGACTGAGTTGTTCTACTAGTGTGAAAAAATGTGCAGAAAGGACAATAGAACAACAGTGGGGCACAAGTAGATTGACTATGGAGTACTAGCCGAATAATTAGGGTGCACTAGAAGAGCGACTAGTGCCACTAGTACGAGTCTTACCAGTGAAGTTCTTTTAATACTCCTGCCATCAATCACTGGACGACCTTTCCGCACACCAAAAAAACGACTAGGGCTCACCAGTACAACTCCTTCTCACGAGTTGGCACGAGTAAGATATCGAATATGCTCAAATTTTTCATTAGTTTTTTTTTTTTCTTCTCTTTGGGGAAGTATGCCAAACCGATGCGTGTGGGTCACTTCATTAAGGACGCCTGCACACAAATGAGAGCCAATACAATCACTGCTCTTGCTCACTTTTTTTTGTTGACACCGTCAGAGAATGACTAAAATTAGCCGAAAAAAACCATTGTCGTCGTCATGAAGTGTTTCGAAAGCAAGTTGTGATGCTTTATCATTAATTAATCAAACTACGTTGATTTATGTGCCGAATGGACTTTTTTAAATTTCAATATTCAGAATTCAAAATTTCAGATGTTTTTTTTTTTTGCGTTATGCGTTTATTTATTTTTTTTATGAGTTCAGGGTGCATGCATCTATGCAGAAAGCTTATCATATTTTTTATGTATTCATGTTTTGTTTATTAATTGACATGTACTTACACGTATAGGTCAAAATGTTAGACAAAAATAATGTTAACATTTTTACACCTAAAGTAACTTGTACACGTTTCAGAATCGCCTCAGCAGATATTTTTTATTTATTATTTTTGGACAAACTTGGTATACTTTGTTTTTCTTCCCTGATATATTTTGACGTTTGTCATGGTTTTATTTTTCTTATTAGTGTGTGTGTGTGTGTGTGTGTGCATGAAACCAACAGGCTTATTGATTTTTTTTTTAAATTGTATATGTTATCACGTCACAATATTATTTAATACAAATATGTTACGCTTTGCACAGTCTTATTGTACATTTTTGATCCCCAAAACATGTTTTTATGTTAATTACCAACATATTGATTGTACAGCCTACTTGTCACATTGTTATTATTTTAAATATGATTCTCCCATGTTTTATTTTTCAGCGTAATGGCATATTCGTCATGTTTCTGATTTATTTACAAGTAGTTTTATTTTCATTCACGAGGGGAAAAATACATACAGTGTGCCTTTAATGTCTCCTCACAGTTTGACAAAAATGTATTAAGACAAAAGCAAGCAAAGAAAAACGACGAATAAACATTTTCTAAAACTGTAAGGAGACTTTGTGGACACGCTGTACAGTATATCCAAACGTTTTACGAACCACAACCACAAGAATCATAGTTAACCAAAGTAACGGAATTTCAGATACAAGTCTTGTATTCGATCTCACTGAGTTGCTCTGGTGTACCTAATGTTTTGTCTGGCGAGCGCATTTACCAACTATATAAGTAACTCATTGTCCGCATGGTGTAGATGTTTTCTAATGTGTGTCATTAAGATCAGGTTTGAAACAGAAAACATGTTGGGACAGTACTTTTTTTGTGCGATTTTTTAAGTCTCTCTCTCCCTCTCATACTTAAACGTGCTTAAAATTTCTTTTACTGGGTAAAACATTTCATAACCCAACGGTTGAGTAGATCACATAACATATATTAGACTAAGGGAGTTTGACCCAACTCAAACATAAATGGATTGAACATAATCCCGTAGTTGGGCAAATAAAACACACAAAACCCTGCATTTTGTGTGTGCGTGCGCGCGCGTGTAGCTAACTGCTGGCGAATTAGCCGGCATTTTTTTTTAGCGTATGCGAGTGTGTAGCTAACTCGCAAGCTAACTGCTGGCCAATTAATTGTTTAAGCCAACGAAATGTGAGGTTTTACTAACGTACATTCACACAGTGGAACAGGTATGGCGCATGATATCGCTCCGTCAGGAATTTAATCAATATGTCTTTTAAAATACATTTAGACGTTATTTTCTCAGCACCCATAAATATTGGCCAAACGCTCTTTAGCACTGGGAGAACACGCAGGCCTTCAGTGAAGTCCTACTTAGTCTGATTTGAATGAATCTCCTCATATTGCCATCATTTATGACACCGCGGCTGGACAAATAATATACAAAAAGACACTTACACAGTACGGAGTGAGTGTTGCACGACCTAGCTTCTCCTGAAAGGTCCATCTTGAAAATGGCCTCGCAAGTGTATCTGCAATTAAATCCAAGCTTTTCCCTCCTTCGGCCATTGTGGTTAAAAAAAAGCAAGACTACATTTTACATTTACGAACGGTCGCCAGTTACGACTTCCGGGTGTGTTGATTCCGCTCCCTCACGAGTGAGTATCCAAAACGTGTTCATCACCTGTAGCAAGGCTTGCGAGAAGGCTCACTGTAACCAACTCGCGATCTGATTGGCTATAGCAGCTGCCTATCAACTCTGAAAGCTCATTGACCTTGACGGAACAAATGCCAGCGCAATTGTATCTTAAGGCCTCGGACCAATAGTGCGTGCGCCTGGTATTTTGAAATCTGCCTGGCAACACGAGCAAGCTGAATTCTGATTGGATAAGAACTCACTAAAAATACAACACTAGGATATCCTATGACATTAATGATTGTGTTAGGCCAACAGAGAAGGCCTAGACCGCTCACCACTGTTGAAATGTCACTTTAAACACTTTGTACCTGACTAAATAGCAAGCTAACTGGCTGGCAAATTCATTTATTAATGGCTAACGACAACATTTGGCAGTCATCTGGGCGTCCATTTAGACGTATGTCCATCTGTCTATCCTTCCAATTTTTGTATCCATCCCTCCACCCACTCCAACATCCATCCATCTGAGTAGGACTCAAGCGGTCAATCACAAAACAAAACGTTGTACTCACCTTAGAAGACCAGCAGTTGCAGTGCAGTCAAACAGCCACCAGATGGAAGCAACATTATGTAATTTAGGAACTTGTAGAATTGGATTTCATTCCTCGACTCAACCATCCCTTTGACGTTTTCCATTTCCTGTGTTTATTTGCGTTTTATTGACTTTATTACTTGGACTTCTACACATCATATATTGTCATATTATTTAATAAAAGCGAGAGAGATATTTCAGAATTACCCATATATATATATATTTTTTTTTTAATTGTTAATTACAAATGTGTATTTCTTTAATAGTACGGCCTTCACGTCAAATTGATGTTATTTCAATACCCCCCCACATAGCTTTACCAGTGGAATTTCACATTTGAGTTTTTTCTTTTCTTTTACTAGAAATGATTTGGTTTTAATTTTTTTCTTCATTTGTGGAAAAGGATTCTACAGTGTCCAGAAAGTCTTTCCAATATTAATAACATATTAATACAAAAGCAAACGGACGGAAAGGAATATGACTATTTTCTAACATGTGCCATAACGATCTGGTTTGAAACTGAAAAGTTTTGACAGAATTTTATTTTGTGGCTTTTTTTTTTTCCTTCACTGACATCCCACAGCACTGTTGTGTCACCATGCAGACGTGGCGAGTTGTGACCATTGTTGTGTTAGGCGGGTGTGTCGCATGACTGCTCAGGAGTGGGCGAGCCTGACGTGACTGTGGCGCGGTGGTGGTGGGTGGTGGTTTTTGGGGGAAGAATCCTGATTCTGCAACTTTTTGTCTCGGTGCTCAGGAACATTTATTTTTGCTCAAGGCATCCCTCTTTTGCATCTGCACCATTGTCACGCACATTTATTGAGGACTTCACGCCATCGGCGGTTGAGCGTTTAAAGCAGGACACTGGTAAACTTAGCTGTCTTTGAAGGATTCCAGCAAATGGCCAAATTGAACCAAAAATGTCTTCTTGAAAGTTGAAACCAATATGACAGACTTCCAGTTTTGTTTCGGGAACGGCTTCTTGAGACTGTCTGCTCACAATCAATTTTCACGTTGCCAAGTCAGTGCTTCTCTATTTTGGTTTACGGCGTACCCAAGGAAGAAGAAAATATTTTTGCGCCGCCCACCATCTCCCCACTGTGATTTTAAACATGATTTCTCAATAAAATTTTAAGTACACCTCTGCTGATGAGCGAATACGCTTTGTGCGCTTTAAAAATTTAGAGTGCCACTGCCATCTACTGTTGTAAATATGCAATTACATTGTATTCTAATACTGCAAAAATTTTTTAAAAATCCTTGAGTGAGGTGGGATGTGAGCTTGCAAAAAATAAAAAAACATGGGCATGGTAAAAGCAGTTTTATTACACCAGGTTGTACATAACCTGCAGCGTGACTCTAATTGGACTCTTGTTTGTAGTGTATTTTGTGGCAAAACGCACAAAATGGAGCTTTATCAGAGGATCAAACATCCTTGCGGGACATTCAGAAACTGCTAATGCCTTTCGCGAGAGGATTTACTAAGAAATTGTATGAAAAGTTAAGCCGTGTTATGGCAAGCGGCGACCCCAGGCTCGTCGGCCACCACGATGTAAAACAATCACAGTCCAATACGAAGGTGAGTTTAAATGGTTAACCATCTTCGGATTGCTGCAACTTGATCAAAGTGAAAGTAAAAAAAAAAAATAAAAGCGATTTATAGCCATTTTTGGAAGTCAAGTACTGTTACTAAGGCATGAATTTGGAGATTTTATAAGACGAAAGCCCTTATTAACTAAATTCATAACATAAATATAATCATAACATTTCACTGTGTGCAGTGAACATACACAAGTTTTTTGGAACTGAACTGCTGAAATGAAGTTTAGCATCAAATTCTAATTCATTAAGACAGATTATTTCAACAATATTGAGTAATTACAGCTCGTTTCCTTTTCGTACAAAATCAGACTAAATCCCCACGGGAATGGGCGGAACCTGCATACATATTTTCCGATATAATAATAATATATTAAAATATGATATTTCTTCTTTTTTTTTTCTTGCTGGTAACAAAGTGTACTGTTCGACCAGCAACGTATGGCTTTGAGACATTTCGGAATATCATTGAAAAAAAAAAAATACAAAATAAAAAAACATTTAGCATCTTTACAAAAAAACAAAAACAACTTCTTTTTTTTTTTTTTTAGTCTTTTGCCTGTAAAAGTGTTTCCAAAAGTTCCAGTAGCTTATTATCTTTCCGAGGTGATGCTTATCTTTAATAAAGATGTGTTCCTCATTGACACTTAAATATCGCACAGGTTTTGGTGGATTGTCTTTATATATAAAAAAGAAAAAAAAAAAACAAGGAAAAAATCTCACAAAACAAAAGGGGATTCAAAAAAAAAAGGAAAAAAATGGGGGGAGGGGCAAAAAAGTGTCTTCCTCCGTGTCGGTGTTACAAATGCTGCGTTTTGGTTCACCGTTTAAAAAGGCACAACGTCGTTTTGCCAGTCCTCCCACGTGGTCGCCTCTTCATCGGAGTGTTTCCAGAGTTTTTCTTTTGATACATTTTTGGATCAAGAGGCAAAGGCACACGAGGTGAAGAGGGACATTGGGATTAGCGTTTTGGTCACATAAAGCTGTTGCCGGGGGGCTGCTGGGCGTACCACTGCTGCCGCTGTTTGCGCGCCTCCACCTCGGAGAGCAGCGCCTGGCGGTACGCCTCGTACGACTTGACGATGTGCTCCAATTCCTTCATGAAGAGCAGCTTCAGCATGCCCTGGTACGTGTCCAGGTCGGCCAGCTGGAAGAGCTCCCACTTCAGGATGTGGTCGTACCTGTCGGAAGAGCTGGTTTCATGCGTGGCGCGGTGGGAGCGCGGACACCAACTGACTAACGATCGACACCGATCAAGAACAGCGTGTAAACAGTCAGCGCACGTTTTTTTTTTGTTTGGCCATGTGTGATGACATGTCAGTTGCAAAAAAAAGCATTCCACTAAGGCACAGATAATACCTGATAGCGGAAACTCCAAAGTGGAAGAGAAAAATACTTTGCAACAGAGCCTCAGTTTATGGCCATGCCTGAACTAGAAATTAAAGGGGACATGTGTAAAAATGTTTTTTTTTTTTTAAATTGCTTGTCTAGTTAATTGGTCTGCTGCATGCGCTGCAATCAAGTATCGCCCCAAAAAACGACGGTGAACTTCATTTGACTTCCTCTCAGCTAGGAAAGTAGCTAATATAAACCCAGCTTTCCTGTTATAAATATTGATTGTGAGGTTTAAGACATTGGATGAGAGTATGCAGCCCCGCTAATTTTTATATTGGCCAATATTGTATTTTTTTTTAACAATTTATTTTGAGTCTTGCATACCTGCAAACACTTTCCGTTAATATCACCTGTTTACAAAATTATTTTTGTATTTGTCTGTTTGTTATGCTGTTAGGTAAAAAGAAAGTGACTATTATTTATTTCATGTCTCTTTTTCATTTTTTTTTAACTATTACATATGTGAATATTGAACCACTCTTTAGCTTCTTCAGTGTTTAGACCAGATGCTTTAAAAGTGACCGTTTAAAAACAACAACAAAAATCTGTATGACAATTTCTTTTTTTTCTTTTTTTGCAGTGTAACCGACCTCCAGTCAACGGTCATTTTAAACCAACAGACCGGTTCCCGTCTCTAAAAGGAAGTACTCACTTTAAAGGGGCACGGGCGTAGACCTGCAGCCAGTCCGGGATCTCGGCGGTGTGGTAGGGGTTTGCCGGCACCAGCACCGGCTGGTTCCTCTCGGCGGGCCGTGGCTGATAGGTAATAGGTGGAGGCGGCAGAGGCGGCGGCTGGTCGTAGCGAGGCACACTACAACGTAATGGGTCAAATTTAAGATGTTTGAGGAAAATATATATAAAAAAAAAAAAGGAAAGAAGAAGAAAACATTGGGTTTGAGATGTTTGAAGACCTTTCAATGACAGACTTACAGCATCAGAGGGCCTTTATTTTGGGAAAATTAAATTTGAGGGCCACAGACATCCCGTATCAAAGACCACCACCAAGCATGGTTAGAATAGCTGTCGCTATTAAATAGTCCTTATTTAATTTTATCGTTTACTATTTAAAAAAAAAAAAAAAAAAGCAGGTTTGTTGGTTTATTTTTTTCATAAATGCTTCATTTTAGTAGTTTTTATTAGCTTTAGTATTTGTTTTAGTTTTCTATATAGTAGATTAATATTAAGGTCACAATAAGGATTGCATAATAAAGCAAAGAAAACTACAATACCCAAATGAGTTGTTGTTCTTCTGTACAGCAAAATGGTAACATCAAAATAAATGTAAACACTGAAAGCTCAATCGCATTAAAAATATAGTTACTTATTTTATAAACCTAAAATGTAGTTTGAGTTAGGCATTCGTGTTTTTATTGTATTTATTAATTAATGACATGTTTTTTCAATTTTAGTTGTAGTTATTTCATCACTTCTTTATTGCAGCAGATGCCAGGCAATCCTAAATGTGCATTTAATTAACTTCATGTTCTATTTTACTCCTGTAGGTGGCAGCAATACACATTGTTTTATTTATTTTTTTGGTGGCGGGCTTCTGGAACAAATCAATGACGTTTCCATTCATTTCAACAACGAAATATTTTAAATAGGAGTGATTAAAGTTACAAGCATTTAAGCTAAAGTACCCCAGTACCTGGGTGCGCAGGGGTGCCGATACTGCGCTCTCTTGTTGATGTGGTCCACGTAATAGACGCCAAACTCGGCCGACTCCACCTTCTCCCAACCCGGCGGGAGCCCCTCGCGCTCCAGCGGGTGGCTCCAGTGCGTGGTGTTGGTGTTGTGGTCGATGTAGTATTTCCTGCCGCGGATGGTCCAGTCTACGGTCCAGCCTGTGGGGAGGGGCATGTCCTCCGCAGTCAGGCTGGAGAGGTTCCCCAGCGACTTGGCCTGGATTCGACCTATGCCTGTAGGGAGGATGACAAATATTTCCCTCAGCGACATGAGCAAACATTGAGTGAGTGAGGAGATTTTTGCCAGTTAAAAATAAACATTTTGAGAAAAAAAAAAAATAAATGGGAATGAAAAGAAATGTGAGCCACATTTTGTTCCTCGCCTGTACTGAATGTGAACTGAAACAAGACATGAACCTAAACCCAAGGTAAATTTTTGCCATATTGTTCTACCTCCAATGTACAACATTTACACTCTAAAGTCAGGGGTGGGCAAACTTTTTGATTGGCGGGCCACAATGGGTTCTAAAATTTGACAGAGGGGGCGGACCAGGAGCAGATGGATGGAGTGTTTTGGTCACCTCACCTCATCGGAGAAAAAAAATACATTTAATTATAAATGAAAGTGTACAATAGCATTACAACAATATATATGTCTTTGGCACAACACAGTATTTAGAAAAATAAAACATTAACAAGGTTTATTCATTTAATTTTTTTTCAAGTTCGGCGGGCCGGATTAAAACGTTGAACAGGCCGCATGTGGCCCTCGGGCCGTAGTTTGCCCACGCCTGCTCTAAGCGGTATCACTATTAACGTTACAACCGGGCCCCTGAAGGCAACCACAACAACGTGCATTGAGAATAGTCCACAGTGGGCATAAAAATTGACGCACCCCTGCCTGCTCAAATTACGGCTGCAACATTTCTTTCCAAGTCTAACAAAAAAGCAATCAATTAATTTGCACGACACCAAACAATATCAAATTTATTACCCATAACAGTTTTAGTTTTATAGGTCAGATTTACACACAAATAATATGCAAATGAACCATGAACTAATATGGAAGACTATCAATTTGAGTTGTTTCCTAACTAAACGCATTGACTTGTAGTGTTTTAAGCATTCACGATGACAACTTCAATAATTTCTACCAAACAAGGGTTGGCACGAACATATATCCTTAAATCTAAAAGCGTACTGACTAACTGTTGCCTTTGAAGTTTGAAAATTGCCTTACAAAACATTGCTCTGTTGATTCCAGTTTGATGGGCTCATTTATTTTTTCTCCCTGTCCTTTAGAGAAACTAAAGTAAAGACTTTACTTGCCTGATTTGATGAATGGTAAAAAAAAATTGGGCTCGTGTTTTGACATGCGCGCAACCTTGAGATTGAACCATTAAAAATAAGTAGATGGACTCAGCGTGAACGAATGACCTGAAGCTGACAGCTGCGCGACAACACCATCACGCCCGTCAAAACGAGTGCTTTGGAAGTAACAGTTAGTAAAGAGAGGGCGGGAGGGAGAGGTCACTAGAAGTTGGTGAGTGAAGAAGAGGAATGCGAGAGCACACCACAGAAATGTACTCCGCCTCCTCCGCAACCGACCCATCATCATCCCCACCACCACCACCATCATGTCAGCCATTTCCTGCACTTTGGAAATACTCTGGAAGTCGCATAGTGCTGTCGAGGAGTAGCAAGCAAGAAAACGAGTGAAAACAAGGAGAAGCTAATGCTAATCGCGAAAGTGCGGTGACATTGACTTCACTACATAAAAAGAAAAAGCAGACGCGTTCACATGAAAATGCGGAATTTTAATGAGAAGCAGAACGAAGACCAAATATGATACTTTCGGAACTTTTAAAATTTCACATTTAAATAAACCATTCATAAATACGTCCACTATGATTTTTACATGTGAAGGGATTCAATTTAGACAATGAATTTCTAAAATAAGGGTCTTCTTAGAGTCCCCTGATAAATGAACAAACGACGTAACGTAAACACAGACCGTAGTTCCCAAGGCGTCAAACCTTTCATGACTGAAAATAACGGCTTGGTTCACACCAATGGCATTTGCAACCGTGTCAAGTCCAAGTCAAAGCAACAGGTGCCATTATAGCCTAAAATGACAGCAAAGCATTTGCAAGCTTCACACGTAGCGCCAGAGCCCAGACGCAGAAATGCAGATACTGCCGTTGGGTTTATATGGTTGAACAATTAATCAAATTGAAATAAACAAGGCAAATAAGGCTGGGCGATATGTCTGAAAACTATATCGTGAAGCATGTATGCCATATCAATCGATATCGATATATATCGAATTATTATTGTTCATTTATTTTTTTACTATTGAAAATAAAAAGGGAAAAGGGCTGAATTCCGATTTGTTTTATTTTAAAATGTAACATTTAACCTTCAAAATGAACTAGAAAAAAAAGTCAACCGCTGTGTGAAGGAAATGAGGGACCTTTCCTCAAGTCGGCCAGTAAATCCACCTTTCGCCACCCGTTTTTTGTGGTTTGTTTTGAGTTACGCTAGCTCAGTGGCTCATGTCTAAGCCTCAGGTTGTATTTCCTCAATGGGAAGGAGTTTGTGACAAATTGGGCAGTGACAGGTCGAATCTGCTCCGTTTTTATTTTTTTGGGGGGGATCGATAATCTATTGATCCCATTTTCTATTGATCTCAATCACCCAACTATCGCGATACCTATCTATGTCGAATTATCGTCACAGCCCTAATGGCAATGCAGCAGAAGGCAATTTCCAAATTGTAATGACTGCAATTCTGAGGGGAAAAAATATATGGCTTTATTTCGATGAGTCATGTGTTGTTGTTTTTAAACATATATGTACGTCCTATTTATTCAGATAAGTGTTGAGCTAAGTTCATGGTGTTCAAAAAATGCATGGCACAAGAGAAATGTGATGATGTGCACATAGGCTGAATGGCTAACTAAGAGCACACAGTCACATGTTCGTCATGTTCAGTAAGATAAAGAGCACAAACACGCAAGATGAAGCACAGCAAGCCGTGTGGCTTCCCGAGTAACCTCTGCCTGCATTCCGATCACACCGACTTAAGCGTGACGTGCGTCGGGAGCATGCAGCATGGATATGAAAAGACTTGTTCATGGCCGCGATAATTTACACGCCACCTGTAGGACCGGAGAAAATGGCCTAATGCTGCATTTTGCACGAGTGCCGTGTAGATACAAGATGTGCGGAACTAAAGGCAGATATTTCCGACTTGTACAGGCAGTCTTAAACGGGCGACAGAGGCCAGTGTGTAAGGGGACAGTGGGAAAGTCTCATCACAGTACTTTTAATCACTACTTTATTGGAGCTTAGCATCTTTTAATACATTTTCACGCCTGATTAAATTTGCTAGAGCGCAAGATGAAGCTTCTCCAGCTATCTTAGCTTCGCACAGCATGCTCCCTGCGTCTCTTAACGACATGTTGCAAGATGTGAGCGTAAAGTGATGTGATTCTTGTGGGAAAGGTGTATGAAAAATAAATAGAGGAGGTGAGCTTCACAACTGCCACTGCAAGGACGGCAAATTACCTGAGGAAGGTCTGCTCGGCGTGGGTGGCGTGTGTTGCCGCTGAAGTCTTTGGAAGTTGTGCTCTCCATGCTCGTAGTAGTGGTAGTCGTCTGGAAAGCGTTCCGGCATTCTCCGGGGCTGCTGCTGCCTCCCGTCGTAGTAGGAAGCCTCCTGGGGGTGGTAGTAGTAGCGCCCGGCATCGCCGTTCTCCGACACGGGGCCGGCGTCCGTCAGGAAGGACTGCAGAGAGCCGGCGTATTCGTGCGGCAGATCACCAAGGCTGCGCGGCAAGTACGGCGGTGCGGACAAACGGTTGCTCTCTCGGCGGGCTGCCTCGTGCGACGGACGTGGCACGGCGGCGCGAAGGAAGCTCTTGCTGCGGGACAAGGTTGGGTCTCGTGCGGGGGCCGCCGGGTAGGCGGAGGACACCATATCGGGCATTGGCACGTCAGTGCGGCGGGGGATGGTAGGGCCATGACGAATGAACGAGGGCATAAGATCTGTACAAAAACAAAACAAAAAACAAACGTTATGGTGACAATGTAAGAAGTTGCAGCATGTCAGGACAGTTTACGTTAGCCATTATAGGCAAATGAGAGGCCAATGATTTAAAAAAAAAAAAGATTTTTTTTTTCAATTTTACTTTGATATTTTGCTAGTTTTTCTAAGTACGTAAGGAAGTAAATGTTTTACTAACCTGCCACAAAATGGATGCTAAAAACAAACAATTCTAAATTGAAATGTATTGCACTTCAAAGTTCAATACAACTGAACTTTAGTGGAGTTTAAAAAAAATGTTTAATCCAGTTTTGCGTACCACTAGAGGGAGCCAGTGTATCAAAAGCAGTTATAGTAACATACTTTGATCATGAATGCAATACAGAAATGCTAAAATAGTTAAAATGTTTTTTCTTTTTAGATTGTTTTAAAACTTGTGTATTGTGCTCACGAAAAGGAATTTGACAGCTTTAAAATACAAGCAATGTTTATTTTATACTATGCTGTCACCATTGAGCCTTACGGGATAATAATGATGAAAACAATAATAAAGATATGTTCGATGTGTGACAATGGAACAAACTGGGACATTTTGTACAAAAAGGAACTATAGGAGACACGATCGCATAACATGGGACATGATGGGACGTTATGAGGACCAAAACGGGACATTAACGGGGATGAAAACAAATTAAACGTTCTGGGACAAAAGAGGACATACTGTGACATGAGACGACAGATGACATTATAAAACACTCGATTATGATGGCTTTTATCTTACCATTCGAATTTTAGTCAATACAACTAAAGTTAAGAGTAGCGGAGAAGCTTCGTTTTAACGTTTTGCTGCCAGGACAGCAGCTGGCTGCTTTAAAGTTTAAAAGTGCGCTTAAACGTGTCTTAAGTTTAGCACAAACCGACTTTAAAGAATAATAATGATAATTATTAAAAATTAAATAAAGGTGCGACTAAGTGTGTCCACGTCCTCACTGTGACTTGCGCGGTCTTATCGAGGAGCAAACAAGCATGAAATAAATCGATAGCAAAGATAGGCTAGGCTGGGCTAAGCTAGGCTAACTATGTAGCAACCTGTTGCTTACTTCGGAGGAGCGGCGACGTCTCCTTCTTCACATACTTCCCGTGGACCTCGGCCGGCTTCGACGACTCGCTTTTACTCTTCTTTCGCGAGAGCATAATAACTCCAGTTTGAGCGCCGCGGCTGTGGTGGGGGAGGGAGGGACGGGGAGAGGACGTCAACAACGCGGCGCTGTCAAGCCCTCCGCTCGGCAGCCGCCCCGCTCTCCTCGTCGCCAAACGCGGAGAGAGAACATTTTGGAAGCGGGCTGCTTCGGAGGACGAAGCGATTTAGCCTAGCCAATGCTAACCACTGGGAGACGCCGCTCCAGTCAGTTTAGTTATTTGTGCGCATGCGTAGACGCATTGTCTTCCTACAGGCGCATGCGCACAAGTGGTTTATTCGGAGGAACTCAAATCGCCCGTATTTCGAATTCGAACGAGAATGGAAATGCCAACGCCCCCTTAAAAAAACTAAAAGTTACTAATTAAAGAGCGTGGAAACTTCAATTTCGCTTCGTGGTATTAAACATTGAGCAATAGTCACCAACATTGTTGACATTTTACAGTACGAAGAAGTCAGAATTGCCCCAATAGTTTGGATCTTATGGATGGTAAACTTTTCCTCTCCATAGATGTGCTATAATGAAGTTTATCGGAAAACTATGATCGATCGTCACCAAAATTATTGTCGTCTATGAAGAGGAAGACGTTTAACATCCATGAAATCCCAATTATTTGGACGCCATTTCTAATATTTACAGTGGTTAATATTTGGGCACTTAAGTTTTGGTGACACTTGGTTGTAGTTTTTGAAAATGTACCTTTTTCTTTATAGTGACAGGTTTTCAGACTTTTCATGTTTGTTTTTTGTGTTTTTTTTCACAATACGTGTTTTAGACTTTTTTTTAATTATAAAAGCAACACCATATTTTCATTGATTAAAAAACCTACAACAATGAAATATACAATTTCAAGAATTAAACCACATTACCTGCTGTAATTCATTTTAGTGGAGAGGAATCCATTAAAATTACAAATGTTATGCAGTGTGAACAAGGTAAGAATAAACAGAATTTTAATATAAAATTAATTTGCTGCAGTAAACATTACGACTGTCCAATGAAAAGCATGTAAAAACATGTTTTTTTTTTCATGAGTAGTTTTGTATACAATTGTATACAATACCAAAACAAAAAATTGAAAACACAATTAAATATATACAAAATGGTGGGAAACATTTTTGAGTAAAAACAACCCCCCCATAAAAAAAAAAAACTGTACCCAAAAGCAGTGGAAAGCAATTCCTCCTAAAGAGAAAGAATTGAACTGGAAAGAAACACCAATAGGTCAAATCTTTCATTCACATTGCATTATCCATAAATTAAATTTTTATCTCTAAACACGACACTGCAACATGTCATTATCCATTCAAATACACATGGCATTGACAGTGAGTGCAACAGGTAGTGTTGGCTTACATTCAGAACTTCTTATACACTGCATATCAGAAAGTCACAGGATTGTCTGACGAGTATGAACGCACAGCCGATAGGCAGCTTTGTGCTTTGGTATTTATGCGCTGGACAGAAGAACGCTTGTATACATTTAAATGATACTGAAAACCTCCTTACAGGGGAAGCTGTATACAGACTATACTGTTCTTTGGATCTGGAAATCGGGGGAAAACACTTTTTTGTATCCCCACGTCTCTTTTTACAGAGAATACGCACGAGAAGAGAATTGCTCTGAATTTGAATGGACATACATGGAAAAATACATGATTCAGTGTAGTGTACTTCGCTGTATTTTACTATTAATAACTATTAATATATGAGTATTAGTGTCACACTGTTGGAAAAAAAATGTCAGGGAAAAAAATATGGGTGTGAAGTTCTGAAAATAAACTCCAAGTATTTGGATAAAGTTGTAATTCTAGAGATAAAAGTTAATGAAATTAAACGTGATTTCAAATCTAATGTTGAGAAAATTATGTCATCATTTTTGCACAAATGTAGTAATATACTACAAGAATAAAATAATTTTACAAGGATAACAGAAATGATTTATTTTTCTATTTTACGGCAATGAAGTGAAAATTTTCTGAGTGTAATTCTATACAAATGAGGAAAACAAATTTTATGAGAATAGTCAAATTTTTTCAGTTGCAATTTTGTCACAAAATTAACATAAATCAGTATTTTTTTAAACAAAAATACTTGTAGTTTCATAGAACAAATTCAAAATACGTAAATTAAATTCTAATTTTAGAAGAATAACCAACATTTTTCAAGATTGTCAAAATATTCTGATAAGGAAGAACTTTTACAATCGTAAAGTACTTTTTGAAAAATAGAATTGTTACAAACAATTCCCATTTTCAAGGCAATAAAGTAAAAATTAAATTAAATTCATCATAAAATGAGGGGAGTATAGAACAGGACGGATTTGAAGAAATATAAATATTTTTTTTTTCATGAGAATAAACTGTAATTATGCAAACAATTACATTTTCAATTGCTATGGCCGTAACACCGCTTCGCAAAGTCAATGTAAGCCTTCATGAGAAATATTACACACATGCAATTGTGTAGGCAGGTTATTAAAGTAAAAAAAGAAAATGTGTTTTTGCACCACCTTGTGGAGAAGAATATACTGCGTATACAACTGCAATACATTCAATGTATCAATAAACAAAACAAAACAAAAAAATACTGCATTTTTACTGGCGTTTAGGTAAAAAAAAAAAAAAAAAGAAAAAAAAAACGTGCACATCATGAGCATTTAAAGTTGTAAGATGGCGAGAGGAGAGGCGGGGGATTTGGACCACATACTCTCGTGTGCAGCGCCAAGGTGTCGTCCTCGGCCGGCTGCTTGTTCTTTTCCGCCGTTTTGCGTCGCCGATCGACTGCCTCCAGGGCCTTCAGTAGCTGACCGTTCTCCACGTACAAGTCTCGGATCAGCACGTCCGCTCTGCAGTTCTTGTGCACCTGGGAAGAGTTTGGCAAATCATGCTTTGAAAGATACGCATCTAGAGAGGGGCAGAAGCTACCTTTTCACAACTCAAACAGAATAGGAGAGCTGTTGCGTATTTTTTTTATTTAAATACCAGTCCATCGAAAAACTGGTACAGAACCGTTTTGGATGTCAACTAATTGAGGGCTGGTACTGACTAATTGACTAATTGACATCAAACTCAATATGATGAATAATCCATTCAACCCCTAAAGGATGGGCAACACGACCACACTCTGAGGGGACCCATGATTAATACATCTATATATGACCCCCCCAAAAATTTTACAAGCCCTAAAATTTCTATTAAAAAACTTTCAAACTCAAGAGTCAATGTTTCCATAAAAAAAATTGGAAAATGGTAACTAAAACGCCAGAAAAACCTGGAAACATCCAAAATATGAGCAAAATGTTTTAAAAAAAAAAGAAAAAAAAATCCCTGAATAGGCAAAGCTGAACTGCAAATATGCAAGGGTCGACTGTAGTTTTATGTTGTAATGTCACCAATCACCACTAAATGGCGGCCAATATCTAATTTTTGAATAAGTGTATTTTTGTAAAAAAGAAATTATTGCACTTGCTTGTTTTTTTTTTGCAACAGTTTTGTGTTGTCCTTCAATGACATTTTTTAATCATTAAGAGAGCCCTTAACACTGGAAAAAAATGCAGAATGTGTTTATTTTGTCATTTGCATCAAAACTTTTATTTTTCGGTTAGGTTTGTGGATCTTTGACAAATGCAATGAAAAATGTTTGATCAAGAATCAAACATTAAGAGCGTGAATTTTGCACGTATGCTATCCGTATTTAAAATATTATTTTTGTCATAAAATACATCCGCTCCTATGTGTCCCGCCCCAGTCGCATTGATGAAAAATTGTGGGCCCCTCCAGTATTTGAGGTGCCCATCCATGTTCTAAAATAGATTAGAATAATCCACAAATAAACATGTTGGACTCTGAATGGTGCCATACAGGCTGCATGCTTTTAACAATTGGTGGCTAAAAAGAAAATAACCGGAACTCAGCTGCAGTTGGAATGGCAAGAAAATATGTGTTAACCCAACACAGAAATAAACATCTTAGAACCCCCAGTCATTAAACAAACCGAATGAAGTTGGTTTAATTTGTGCTGACCTGGTCTTTGAGCTGCGCCACCTTTTCTCTGAGAAGCATCTTGTCATTACGCAGCGACGCCTCGATTTCCATCATTCGTGCTTCCATGCGCTCCATCCGAGGTTGCTGGTCATCCTGGAGAAGAAACAGTTATCGCCGATAATTATCATTATTACTAATCATTAAGACTTACGTGGGAGCATTTCAAGGAAAAACAACCGAAAACTGACTTGTAGTCGCTAGAAACTTTATTTAATTATGTTAATAATTGTCACATTTGAAAAAAAAAATGAATAAAAAAATGACAAATTAAATGGGAGGGAGGTAAGATGGCTATTCACCATTTTTTTAAATCAATTCAAAGTGGAGACAAGAAAAATATGTACCAAACCAATCCAAAGTTACCCTTCAAGTTGCAAATTGGAGCAGAGGCGTGGAAAACACGTAAATCCAAATTCATCCTTTCCCCAATCAGAGAAACTTTGCACCCAAATGATCATCTTGGTTAAAATTAGTCAAGGGAAATGAGAAAATATGTACAAAATCAACTTAGGAACTCTACTTCTAAGTGAACACAGGTTGGAAGTAAAAGTAAGAACTTGGCTCAATGAGTAAATTGTTAGGTTATTTTGGCAACCTTGTCAACATTTGTCAGTTGAGATAAATAAAACAAAACAATGTACTATTCATGTGGGAGGAAAATGTGCAAATAAAAAAATAAATTATATAAAATCATGAAATCTAGCCCCAAAAATTAAATAATTTAAATAACATCCTGATAAATAATGATAAATTAAAAAACAAAAAAACAAAAAAAAAAACATGAACGCACGGATCTTGTGACTTCAACATACCGTACATAAATAAACATAACATTCCAAATTAACTCAGGCGTGTGTAGCAGTCTAATATCTCCTCCTGAAAACCATCAAAAACTTTGATCCACTTTTAGTGGTGCAGCAGCAACAAGAGAAAAAAAAATCACCTGATAGTATAAAAAAATAAATAAATAAAAAAATAAAAAAGCAACATGAACAAACATTCAACAGCAGCATGTGCAAGTCAAATTAGTCATAAAAGGCAAAACGGAGAGAAAAAAAAAAAACAGAATGGTTGGAGGAAGAGTGTAACGAAACATTTTGATTGCTAGCCGAGTAAATCCCTGATCATATGACAATCACATCAGCTTAACGTGCAGAAAGCGCACGCTGCGTTTAAAAGGATTACCCCCACGAGCATTTGATTCAAACCCTTTCTAAACATTTTAGAAAATCTCCATTGAAATCCCATTAGGGGATACTTGTGCGCCACCTAGCGGCAGTGCAATGCATTGACACGTTCAGATGTTTGCTTCGTTGTCTGGTCTCCTATGAGGAAAACCAAAAAAAAAAGAAAAAAAAAAGATAAGTACGCAGCGGCCATCTTGGCAGAGAGAAGAAGACATTGGCGTTAAAGTCCGCCGATCCGCCCGTAGCCTTCTGCGTTGGCGTTAGCTCGCTACTCCGCCGCAGCTCCCTGGAGAGAGAAAGGCAAGGTACACTTCACCACAGCTCCAGCCTCGCTAATCCCGACCAAAATTTCGAGCAGCTAGCCTTTGCCAGTTGGACGTTCGGTCTTTTTATGCCAACGATGGGGCACTGTGACCGTAGGGAACATACTTTTTTCCATCGTACTACAATAAAGTGTAATTGCACATCCACTCCACTAGGTGGCAGTGGCGCTCTCCTTGCCCATCGTGCACAGCGAGTACTAACTCTACGTTGTAGGTTTGTTTTGCAACGAAAATGCTCATATTTATAGTTGTGGCGGAGAGTAGGTGGTGGTGGTGGTGGGGGGGGGTGCGAATTGTTTTCTTCTTGCTAGGGGGGGGATGTAAACATAAAATAATTGAGAAGCGAATTAACCCAACCCTTGTGAGGAGCGGTACAGATAATGGATGGATGGAGGAATTAACCCAACCTTCGGGTAAAAGTTACACAATCTGCCTAAAATCTACAGCTACATATTGAGTGGGTAAGGAAAACAATGCAGTATTTTTTTTTTTTTTAGAGTGTGGCAAAGTTCTGGGACTAGTTATGTCGATGTGATTTCTTAGTTTTATTTTTGATACATTTTTTTTAATACATCACATCTTCATTACAGGGTTTTGTGAATAAGGAATGTAACATAGCACAATATGGAAAGAGAAAAGCACTGTACAAGTGATAAAGTGGTGCTGCTCTACAAGGTACATGCAGTACAAGAACAATGACAAATGGGTGAGAAATGGAGATTTGAGCACACCAAAAAGAACCAAAACAGAAAATCCAATAGGTGTCAAAGCAAAACACCAAAGCCCACAAAACAAAAACACACAACGAATGAGGAGATGGACCTGTGAAACAAGACGAGCACTGAAAACCATTCAGCAAATATGAAACGATGATGCACAGGGATTTATTTTGACATGGCTACTGTCTTACAACCCTGATTTTGTGTCGGCTAATGGAAGTTGAGTGACACGAGGAACCGAACGTGGATCCTATTCATGACATAACACGACAGCATGAAACTTATGTAAGCTGGCTGGGGAAAATCACCCCAGAAATGACATCAAATACCCAAATGTGCCATGATCGTATTATCGTACCTGCGTGTTGTCAGGTGCCCACGTCGTTCTGTGGGGCGACGTCGGCAGGAGTCCGGTGAAGTGAACCTTGAAAGACTACAAAGGGAGAAGAACATTTTAAAAATGGGCAAACTTTATACAATAAAGCGAGGGATAAAAAACATTTAAAAAAAACTAAATTAAAAAAAAAAAATGCTGCGTGAACACAAAAGGTGCAGCAACACATTTTGACATTTAATACGAGAGGACTCTTGGCCATATATTCTTTATCCTCTGCGAGAGGCTGAGACGTCTAAATTATGTAGACATTCATGTACAGTACCGCATATTTGTCTGTCTTTCTTATACTGCCCCCATGTGGCCAAGGCGGGCAGAACGACAATGGCCAGTCAACTCCAACTGTTCAATTCTTTTCAATTGAATTATATTATTACAGTATGTTTTTCTAAAGTACAACATTATGGCACCCTATTTATTTATTTTTTTAATTTATAAAACAGGCAGCTGGAGCAGCATTTGTGTTCATTTGAATTAGGAAAGAGGGTTGAAGATACGAACGAATGTGGTCACAGAACAAATGAACTTATCTCATGGCACGACGGTATATAATTATAGAGGATATTTGATGGTTAAGGAAATATTCTTTGAAAATCACATTTACCATTTAGGAAAATGAACAAAAATATGCAGATTAATCTGCAACACAATTCAATTATATGACCAACCTCAAAGAGTTGCGCAGTGAGTCGAGATATTTCGGCCTTCAGTGCCTCATTTTCCTCCTGCAGATGTGAATGTCCTTCCTTACCAGACAGGTCCTGACGTTAAAAAATAAATCACAGCAATGAGATAATGGGGTGAATCAAAACTAAGAGAACTTATTTATCTTTTTATCGTGGCAAATAAGGAATTTATTGAACGCATTCACTACCAGCCCAGTAAAAAAAAAAAATTGGATCTTTGGCGTCTTTAGCCGTCAATGGTAGTAAACGTGTTAATTTAATTTGTTGGTTCTGAGCAGAAAAAAAAATTCTTAAAATTGAAGGAAGACAAAAAATGTAAGCTATGAGGTGAAAGAAGCAAGTAAGGAAGGAAGGCAGAAATGAAGATTTCAACAAAGAAAGGAAGTATACAACTATGCAAGAATAAAAACTGTGAATCAAGGAGGGCATGAAGAAAGGCAAAAAGTTTTCACTGAAGAACGGAAGGACGCATGAAGTCTGCAAGTCTGTGGGAAGGAAAGCAGGAAAGAAAGAAAGAGCGAAGGAATGAAGGAGCTCAGGAAGGAAAAGATTCTGTATAAAAAAAAATAAATAAAAAAAATCACTCGTTCACAACCATTGACGGCTAAAGACGTCAAAGATCCTTTTTTTTTTTTTTTACTGGGCTGGTAGTGAATGAGATAAAAAGAGAAACAAAACAGGTTGAAGAAGGAAGGCGGCAACGTAGCAAAAAAGGAAAGATGCAAGAATAAAAAGCAACTGACGGAAAGCGAGGAAGGAAGAATGGAAAAAATTCCCCGCCCCCCTCCCCAAAACAAAAAAAAACCAAAACACACGAATAGGCAAACTGCGAAACTCTTTAGCACAATCATGAAAGAATGTGAATAGACGAGTGCGTTGATACCTTGATGAGCAGCTTCTGGGCATCCACTTCCTGCTTGAGTGCGGCGTTCTCCTTCTCCAAGGCTTTGAGCAGCATCGCCTGGCTGCTTCTGTGCTGCTGCTGCTGCTTCAGGGACAAGATGGTGACCTGCACGCAGTGACAACACGGTTACGATCATCCACAAGATCCAAGCGTCACGTTTGAACACGAAACCTTGTCGTCTTGTTCCTTCAGCTGCGGCGTGTTGTCTCGGTAGAGCTTCCTGCTGGGACTTTGGATGCCCGACTCGTGCAAGGCCAGCTCCAAAATATGGTTCTGCGGAGGACAAAGTCGTGAATGCAAAGACATCGTCAAGGTGCAGTCAAACCCGTCTTACCTTATCGGAGGCGTTCTGCAGCTGCTTGTGCATCACGGAAACTTCCTGACGGAGGGAATCTCGGTCCTGCTGCATGATGCGGAGATCCGACCGTAGGCAAGCTTTCTGATGACTCAGGGCCTGGAGGGTGTCATCCATGCTCTTCACCTGGGAGAACAATTTAGACAATGGTGACGGAGCGCCGTTGAATTACGTCACTCCGTTTTGTTCCGCGGAGCCACGCTCCACGCAGGTTGTTCCCCACGGACCTGTGCCAGAGTCTCGCGGTCATACTTTTCACATCGACTGTTTCTCTCCTGCCTGGACTTCTTTTTTGTAAAACTCATTGCTGGTGTCCGGGGTATTATTTCGTTTGCTGTGTGAATTAATGGACAGCTGTGATGTGAAGACCTTTTATGTAAATTGTAGATATTATTTACGTGAATTCTTTGTTATTAAATAGTTAACGGACTTTGAAACTAGAATATTATTATTAATACGCCAGAAGAGTCTACCGTAATTTCAGGACTATAAGGTGCACCCGCATATAAGCCGCAGCAGCTCTTCTTTTTAGAAAAATAAATAAATAAATAATAAAATAAAAATATACAAGCCGCACCAGGCTATAAGCCGCAGTTTTCTATGTTGAAAAAATGAGTTGTTTACTGCATGTACAGAAAGATTTTGTACTGTGACTACACATAAAGGTACATAAACAGATTGTCAAAACAGTGCCTTTTAACACGGCAAAAACTTTACTAATTAAAACAGAACAGACCCAAGAGAAAAAAAAAAAAAATTATAAAAAAAAATCTAGATTTCTTTAGCGTATTATCTGAACTATGGAGCGCCCCTAGTGGTGAAAGAAAAGCCACACCGTTGTATTAGCCACACGGTTCAAAATCTAGGGAAAAAGTAGCGGCTTATAGTCCGGAAAATACAGTAAATGGTTTGCCCGGAGGGAGGCGCTAAACATATTTTAGGGATTCCTCATTCATTTGTCGGGCGCCTGAGCCTGGTAACATTGTGGGTGACTAGCTTCCTGCCGAGTGTAAGCGAACCAAAGCGAACTAAATCAAAGTTAAAGTCCAATTTATCAATCTTTTGAAAGTTTTGGAATTCAATTGTAAATATTTTCCTCTTTGTTTTGGTTTGCTTTATTTTATTATTTTTGGGGAAATTAAAAGCACTCAACTTCATTTTTTTTTTTTTGACTGTGCCATCATTTTCATTAAGTTCCACAAACGAACCCGTGACGAGAACAAAATAAGTAAAGTGGGACGTAAGAAGAAGGAAGGCAAAAAAGTCTTTACCCGCTCCTGGAATTTAGTCAGCTGTTTGCGAAGACCCCGCGTCTCTTTGGCCGCATCCTTTCGGACATCCGTCAGGTGGCTGAGATGATTCTCCATCGAGTCCGCCTCCATCAGCTGCGCAGCAAAAGCCGAGAAACAATTTTGACACCCGTATTACCTCAGGTACTCCGTGAGTTTGCTCGGAAAGGAAACAAACCAGCACGTCTTCAACTTGAGGGTCTTACCTTCTCCTCGAGGCCTGAAACCTGCTGGGCCAGCTCGGCGTTCCGGTCCTCCAGCCTGGCGGCGTCCTTCACCGCTTTGGTCAACTCGACCTCCAGAGCGTGCACGCAAGCTGCCAGCTAACAACACAGAACGGCTGTGAACCACGAGGTCGCGTCCGCCGCGTCGCCATGACGACCACACGCTCACCTCTTTCTTGTCCTCGCCGGTGAGCACCTCCTGCTTTTCGTCGTCTTTTATCAGCTCGGCCAGCTGCCGCTTGAGCTCGTCCACGTCCGCCAGGCTGCGGGCGTTCTTATCCGCCAGCTGCCCGTTCTCCGTCTGGAGTCGGTGGCTTTGCGAGCGAAGGTCGGACATCTGAAACGCGTCATCATGAGCAATTACATTAAATTCTAAAATCGACATCTAGAAAGCTGGTGGAGAACAACTTGTAAACCAATTCCTACTTTTTGGCTCACCTCTTTGTTGAGAGTCTCCGCTTCATGTTCGGCGGCAACCTTCTCCTTGTTGAGCTGCTCCAGTTTATGTCTGGAAATAGAAATACAAATCCATCATGAGATGCGTGTTAAATTGGGATCAGCAGGGGTTCTCAAACTTTCCGTGTTCAGGGACTCCTTAAAAGACCAACTCACAATTCTCCTTAAACATAACCAATAATATTAAAAAAAAAATGTTGAAAAAATGTTTTATATATTACAATATCAAATAAATGTTAGTTAAGATTAAACAAAATTATGCTACACCCAGAACTAACAATATTTTGTCAAGATTAAAAAGTCAGAATCTTACGACAGTGAATTTTAATTTTAAGTGAATTTCAATAAAAAAAAATATTCTCTGAATATTTAGGCTTTTATTGAGGAAAAGAGTAAAAAAAAAAAAGGCAAAAATAGAACTACTGTATAATCTTGACAAAATTTGTTTTTAATTGGCTACTCGCGCAGGTAGATTTGTTTTATATGTCACAATTTAAAAAAAAAAAGTTATTTCTATAGGTTCAAAGCTAAGGTGGCAATTGCTTGTTTCACCAGCCAGTTCCATATGTAGTTTTTTTTTTTCCCTCCCCAAAATGTCATAATTTATTACATATTATTTTGCGGACCCACGGGTAATGGCTCGCGGACCCCCGGGGGATCCGCAGACCCCAGTTTGAGGATCCCTGCTCAAGGAAGCAAATCAGCTCAGCAACTAAGTCACAAGTCTGCAAAGTTCCTTTTACACAGAGACTCTGCTGTATTGCAGTCGAAATCAAGACTGTTGTTGTTTCAGGTTCCGTTCTTGTCGCTATTGTTGCCTCCTACAACATTATGTCTCCGTGCAGAAGGGCGGTACTACCACAACAGGTGCGGGATTTTGGAGCACTTTGGGTTCTAGTCACAGTACTGTCAGGCACATGGGGGAACGGTGAGGACAAAAGGCAGGCCACAGCACAAATCTGGAGGACAAGGGTCCAAGGCGGTCTCCATATTACCTATTGGCCCACGTGGTGGCATTCTTGGCTCGCAGCTCTGAGATGGCTCGGTGAGGTTTGGTGGCGTGACCCTCAAACTTACCGCAGCTGTCCGTGACGCGAGAAGCCTCAGAAATTCTGCTCCGGGGGAAACCAGAATCCATGGTGTCCCCTTGGGTTTCAACCTCTGTGAACAAGTCCGAGAGCTTGCGGTTCACCCGTCGAATCCTGTAAATGTCGTCCGTAAGAGAAATCCGCTCATCGCTCATCCTGCGTTGCAGGCGGCAAACCTTATTTCTGAGATCAGCGTTTTGCCCCTTCAACGTGGCGTTCTCGCACACGCAATGGTCGTAACGAGCCTGAAGCTCTTTCAACTTGGAGACTTCGAATTCCAGCATTTTGATGTGCTCCATCAGCAGGAACATTTTGACTTTGAGGCTGTAGTTTTCCTCCAGATAATCGTGGCTGGTTTGGATCTTCTTGCTTTTGTGCTCTAAAAGACTCTGAAGGAGCTCAGTCTTCTGCTGGAGCAACAGGATTTTCTCCTGAAGGAGAACGCACTCCTCTCTGGTTTGCCGGTATGATGACTGCAGTTCGGGAAAATCTTGGCATTCACCATCAGTGTCTTCATCAAGGGGTTTCGGATGCTCCACATTTAAATCGCCACAGTCAGATTCTGAACTATGATCATCTTTGTCATCCTTTAGAGACAGTTCACAAGGATCCACGAGGACCACCACTGTCTCGGTATTCCAATGATCCTCACGTGAGGTTGGTCCATCTTGAGGTCTGTTTTCTTCTTGGTGGTAGTCCAAAGCTGCAGAATGCTCAAGTGATGAGTCTTGATTTTGAAAGTCAGAGAAAGTGTTTCCGTCAGTCTTGGAGAACTCGAGGTCAGTGGTCATCCAAGTGTTTTCTTCATGACACAGAACAACTTCAGGGTTGTCGTTAGATTGTTCAAAGTCTGAGCTTTCCGGGTCATTACAACCCTTGCCAAGGACATTCATGTTACAAGTCCATGACACGTAGAAGTCTTGGTTCTCACTTGGGTCCATCTTCAGTTGCGAGATGTCTTCGTCAGGCTCATTCATTGGGATGCTCTTCATTGTCGGGTTTTCAGGAATTGATGTCCGAGCAGTTTCTGCATTCTTCGACGCACCCAAAACCAGATCTTGGATTTGGCTTTCTTTCAGTTTCTCCTCCAGGATAGCCACCAGTCCTTGAAGCTCCTTCCTGTCTAACGCAAAGTCATCCACTGCCTGTTGGAGGAGTTTTTCCATGTCCTCAATCCTCAGCTTTAAATCGTCACGTTCAGCCAGCAGCAAGACCCGCTCTGCGGTCTCCCGATGGGATATCGAAAGCAACTCTTCGTATCGCGCTTCCAGCTGCATGTGGCTGCTCTGGAATTCCTCTCTCTCCAGTCGGAAATCTTCGACCGTTTGGCCGAGCAGGAGTTCAGCTTCCTTGGCTTTCTCGTCAGACCGAGCAAGAAGATCCTCCTTGGCCTGCAGACTCTCCTGGAGTCGGTTGTGCAGATTGTTCAACTGGTGGCTCAGCTCGATTTCTTTGGTCTGGGAGGTCATTGCGCTGCTCTCCACTTGGTGTTGCAACTGCTGGGTATTTTTCATCATCGCCTGTATGACTTCTCCTTGAACCTTCTCCAATTCAAGTCGTTCTTCGGCCCATTCCCGGTTAAGTCTCTCTGTCCCTTCTTCCATCTTTTTCTGCTGTTCTTCAGCACTTAGGAGGGCTCTCTGCAAACGCTCCTCCCAGTGGAGCTTCTGCTCGTCGTGGCTCTCCGACAGCTCCCGCAGCTCATTCTGATAGCACCGTTCCAGTTTCAAAATGTTGGCCTGAAAGCGTGCAGCTGCCGATTCTTGGTCCGCCGAGAAACGATCCTCGACTTTCTTGATTTTCTTGGAGAAGCTCACCTCTGTCTGTCGCCTGTACACGGGTATGTGGTCATTGTTACAGCAGAGGACATGTTTTACTAGGCGTGGAACAAGTTATTTGGAAATCAGCCTTTACAACATTTAAGTTAAGAAAGGAAGTGTAACTGAAGGCTCTGGAGCAGATGTTTTTTTGGGGAGTGTTTTAGTCTGAATGCAAACTCTTAACGAGAAGTTCTTATACATGGTGGAATATCAATCATATTTTCTTCGTTTGAGAATCTTTCACATTTGGGAGAAGGTACTGCTCCCAAAGTTTAAACATAATGTAATGTAATCTGTAACTCTTTACACGATAGTTTTAAGTTAAAAATTTAGTTTTGAACCTCAGCTTTTGCTGTACTGTTACATCCATAGTTCATATTTGTGATTAGGACTGGGTTATTCCGATTTTAATCGATTTTCCTTTTCATAGCCCAATATCAATTCATAAACCATATATCGATACTTTTAATTATGTCTTTTTCCTGATAAATTTATGCAACTACACGTCATGCGAGATGTTGTCACTGCGAAAGTAGCGTATCAAAACAAAATGGCGGAAACCGTGAAGACAGCGCCAACAAGCATGAAGACAGACGTAATTGTTTTGAGGAGTTCATGTTAAATAAAACATGCATGATAAATGTAACTGGCTTCAATTCTTAATGTAAATATTTTTACTAATGCCCCTAGTTACAGCAAGCAGTTTGTATTAGTTGCAGCAGTGGTTCTTCTGAGAATTCTTTCCTTACGAAAGTAAAATTGGTACAACGTTAGGCCTGCACATTATGCGGTTTGAACATCGCAATTGCGATGTGCGCATGCGCAATAGTCACTTCGTAGGACGTGCGATGTTTCTGTTTTTTTTTTTTTTTAGAACACGGAAACTTTGGGTTTGTTTCATAAAAGCAGCACGCTACACCATGCTCTACATTGTTGAGACTACGCAGAGCATCTTGCGCCCGTGCTAATTAGTCACCGCAACTCAACGGCGTCACGAAAGAGAGGTTTAAAAGAATGATCCGCACGCTCGACAAAAGGTATAAAATGCCGTGGCGCACGAATTTCTATCAAGTGGCCATCCCAGAGCTGTATAATAAACAAAGCAGAGTCTTCCCAAACAGAGCTATTTGAGTCATCTGGTGAACATTTTTCTAGTTTCAATATCGCAATGTACATCACAGCCTCTCCCAAAAAATCGCAATGTCATTTTTTCCCCCAATATCGTGCAGACCTATACTGCGTGAAATAATTGATATAATCAAAAATCAATCAAAGTGAACAGAAAAATTAATCGGGGCTTTGTGTATCGTGCCCAGCCCTTTTTGTGATAGTCCAGCAAACTCATCGTTTTACCACACTTGAGCTAAACGTTTCCATGTTCTCACAAAACGCTCAATGTGAAAATGAAAAGGTATCGCACTGTCCGCGGCACAGTTGGCATGGTCATGGGAATCGTACGATTTCCTCACCTCTCCTGAGCGATGTCGTCTCGTAGCTTATCCAGCATCCCGCTGAGGGTGTTCCTCTCCTCGGCGTGTTTAATCGTCATCTCTCGCAGGGCCTCCCGGTGGCTCTCCTCCTGCTGCTCCACCAGACCTTCCAGCCCCTTCTCCAGCTCCTCCTTCTCTGCATCGTGCTTCTCTCGTTCCTCGTCCAGTCTCTCCTGGAGCATGCCCTCATAGTCCTCCTCCAGCTGTAGCCTCTCCCGCTCCCACTCCTGCTTGAGCTTGGCCTCCCTCTGCTCGTGCTGTTCTCGAAGACGCAATCCTTCACTCTCCCACTGCTCCCGGAGTTGGGTCTCCTTCTCCTCCTGCTCCTTGACCAGCCTCAACATGGCCTCCTCCAGCAGCACCTGCAGGGACTCGTTGTTCTGCTCGTCCAGTTGCGCTCGCTGCTTCTCCCACTCCTCGGTGAGACTTTTCACCGTCCGGTTGTGCTCCTCCTCCAAGCAGGACTTCGCCTCTTCGAGTCTGGCTGTCAGCACCTCCTCATGACTTTGCCTCAGTAGTTCCTTCTCCTTTTCAAAACAATCCATCCAGCTCTTTTCCAACTCGTCCTTGTCTTCCTGGTGTTTCTTCTCCCAGTCCTGCAGTCTGGCTTCCAAGTCTTCTGTGTTATTCTTTTCCAGAGTCTTTATCACACAAGCGTGTTGGTTTCGTAGCTCCTCAATCTCAGCAAGATGGTCTGGCTTTTGCTCCTGCAGGTTCCTCATCTGCTCCTCTCGCTCCGTGGCGACGCTCTCCGCCTCACGGAGCTGCCGCCGAAGGGCGCTCGCCTCCTCCCGTGTTTCATCCTCCAAATGGGTCCGCTCCCGCTGGGCCTGCTCAAGCTGCCTTTGGAGCTCCTGTTCCCGTGAGCGAACGCCGACCAGCTCCTCCTTCGAGGCCTGGACTTCCTGCTGGTGCTGGAGGACCAGTGTCGTCTTCTGGTCCTCGTGTTGCTCAATCGCAGCGTTGAATTCATTGATCTGCAGTGACAAATTTGCGTTTTTTATTTTGAAAATGAACTGCATCCCATAAGACACAGGTGTCAAACACTGGCCTGTGGGCCAAATTTGGCCCACAGTGTAATAATATTATATTTTCCGCCCCACATGAAACATATTCCGATCTATTGCAAAAATCCTCTATAATGCAACATTAAACAATTAAGTGGACTTACTTTGGTCTCCAGCTGGTTCCTCAAGTCCTCCATTTGGCGCAAATGCTGCACCTTTTGCTGCTCCAGCATCATCTCCGCCTCTAGGCTCATACTGATGAAGGGATGGACTTCCTCCGAGCCGAGGCCCGGGTCCGAATCCACGCCGGGGCTTTTGCTCTCCAGCTCGTCTGAGAGAGGCTGGGGGCAGGGCTGCTGAGGTCGGCCCAAGGTCTGAAAGTCTTGCAGCTCGGACTGCAGCTCATCCACACGATCCTGCAATTCCTGGGAAAATAATTATTGAATGTTAGAAAATGGACCACAACAGCTTTGCCTTGAGATGAAAGCGGGAGTAAAAAGGAAGGCTCAATATTTAATAACAAAAAAGCTGCGCTAGTCTAGTCCTTAATTTCGCTCCTCTTCTTTGGTGAAGCAGCACTTGGATCATTGTCTCAAGGTTTTTCTCAAGTAGCCTGTTCCAAGTCACCATAAAGTCAAGCGTGACGACAGCCATGTTATTCAGAAGATCGTGTGCGTGCAAGAAGTTTCAAGTTTCAAACGCCCTATCCAAGTAACTGGAAACAATTTCAGGTTTCACGAAATTAATTATCAGTATGTTACATGATATTACGGTCATAAATATTGGGACATGGACAATTTTGATCTTTTTGGCTCTAAAAACCACCGCAGCTGATGTGAAAACGGATCAAACATGATGAACTTTATAATGATTTCAGCTTCAATTTGAAGGCATCCGAATCAGGTGAACGGTACTCAAAGCGCTTCAACACCATCTGCTCCTTTCATCTCCATCAGGAATAACTTGCTCGAGGACACGATCAAGATAAAACCCGCAAACTTCAGCTTGGGAGACGACCACCGTTCTCCTATCTGAGCTGAGCCAATACCGCCAAACTCACCCAAGAATTTTCCCCCCTGACCTCAACCCAATAGAGCATGCATTTCGGAGCACATCTCCAGGGATGAAATCTCTAGTCTGGTTGTATCGAGGAATTCCAGACTTCTGGCTGGAATTCACTGCAAAGGATTTGCAACCTAGCATGAAAAAGATTTATTCATTTTGATTCATGATTGTCAACTTGTCCAATTCATTTTAGTCCCTGTTGTAATCCCTCCCCCTGAAAGTTAAAGCTAATCTTTTTTTTTTGCTTCATTTCAAATCCATCATGGTGGTGTTCCGAGCCAAAAAGATGAGAAGCGTCAATGCCTGAATATTTATGGACCTGACTTGAATATCGTAATCACAATATTATTTACCCTGCACTGCGCTTCATAGCCCAGTCGCAACTGCTTAATGCGCTCCTCCTGCAGGAAGAAGTCAGCACTGCCGGGGTCCAGATCGCCAAACTAAACATCACATGCAGACACAAATTGAGTTGAATGGATTTGAGATGTTCAAAAGAGTCTCCTTTCACGTCTTACCTTCTCTTTCATGATGTTGTCCAAGCTGGCTTGCAGTTTCGTCACTTGGCTTTGGGCCTTCATCAGTTTCTCACTGCAGTCCAGCAAGTCCGTCTCCAGACGTCTGTTTTCCTTCGAAGACGAGTGTACAACAATCCAACACACATTGAGGCCGAATCTTCAGGAAGAACAACAAATTCGGACCTACCTTGACCGAGATGGAAAGGTGGTCCCTCAGGAAGGATTCATCCTCTTTAATCTTGCCCACCTCGGCCTCCAGTTGCTCGCATTGCAGCGCCGCCTGCTGGCGGATCAGGTCCATCTCCTTCATCAGCTCTGAGCGCGCTGCCGCCAGCTTCGCTTGGTGCTGCTCCTCCAGCTTCCTGCACAACATCCACATGCAATTTATTTAGCGTCACGATTAATCGGAAGAACGCAAGATGAATGACTTGGGAGGAAAAAGTATGATTGTTATTTTCTGTTTTAAAAACCGCAATAACGCAAACGCATGGGCAAACATCACAAGGATCAAACTTTTTCTTCGTTGTGAAATCTTGTTTTATGGGCGGCCCCGTTTCCGTTTCCATCTCGCCCGACTGAATGCAACTAAAACAACAGAAGGGTGCCGCAAAGTTACCTGAGGTTAAGATCATTTGTGCGCTCGATTGACAAGTGATTCTCGTCCACTTCGGCGGCCAGCTGGGTTTTAAGCCTTTCCGCCTTTTCCAAGTCGGCTCGGATTTTCTCCTTCTCCCTCAACTCGCCGTCGACACGCTCACTGACAAAAAACACAAAATAAAGAAAGATATACTATAAATGATGCAGATATACTTCAATAAAAATAACGATATGATTCCAAACAGACTAACAGGAGATGTCTGATTTCTGCTTTGAAACTGGCCAGCGCCGCTTGATGGATGCCATTTTTGGTGGCCAGGAGTTCATTTTCCAGCGCGACGGTCAAATCGCACAGACTCAGCTTGCCGTCAAGGCTGAAATTTAATGCCTGCAAAATAATAATAAAAAAAATGCCTCTTGACAACAATCTCACCAGGTGGTTCTTGCTTATAACATTTGAGGGTGATCGCCTCTGCCTACTTTCAGAGCTAAAGTTGGATATCATTTTTTTTTACTACATCTCAGTGACCTGATGGTCACTTTAATTTAGTGATAGGCCGATATGATTTTTTCAGGGCCGATAATTAGTGGTCATGGATGCCGATATTTGAAGGCAATTTGTTGAAAGATTTTGAAAGATAAAAACTCCAAAACTTAGTTTAAATGCCTCTAAGCACATGTTTATTAAACAACTTTAGTGATTTGCAACATATTAAAGCCTTTTTAGATCTGGGAAAAAAGACAACTTAGTTTTAAAAGTCGAACAAAAAAGTGCATAGAGCTCCCAGGCTCATCTGCATGTCTTATAGTTCAATGAAAACAAACATCTCTTTAAATCTTACTAGGGCAAATAGTTTTCTATTAGTTGTGAGTTGTAGACTGACATTTATTCAAATTTAGGTACCGTCCGTTGCCTTATTTTCCTCTCCTCGCGGGACATCTCCCCTGGTGCGTGTGACTCGAGGTGAAAAAACAAAGAGGAAGCTTAGTGCTGACTGGCTGTTACCCACTGAACAAGGAACCAATCAGATGGTCCTGTGGGCGGGCCAATCTGCTTCTGCATGCAGGGCTACCAGCACAGCAGAGAGAGAGAGAGAAATGTGCTGCAGCGAGCCAAAATAAACCAGCTTTTAATATATCGGCCTTGAAAGTAAAAAAAAAGGCAGATGCCGATTATCTGCAAAATGCGAAATATCTGCCCCGATAATAGGCCTGGCTACTATCGCTACTTTAAAATACATGGCGACTCAACTCTCGGCTCAATGGTCGTCATGTATATATTATACTCAATTTTATTTTCATTAATAAATCGGCTAATTAAATCGGTTATCAGTTTTTTTCTGCCAACCGTCAGAATTGGTATCAGCTTAAAAAAATACATATCGGTCAGGTCATCGCTAGAAGAACAAATGAGGGAAATGTTCATCAGCATGCGTCACCTGTAGGATCTCAATGCTATTTTCGATGCCTTCCTCCATCCAGACGTCGACGACGGAATCAACTGGAGTGAAGCCGGTGCCGTCGTCCAGGGTCGAGAACAGACGTATGCCGAGGCTGCTCATGATGGCGGAAGGGTTGGCAATCCGGCGGCCCACCTCATTGAAGGGCTGACCAGATTTAAAATAAAAAAAAGAAAATGTCAATAGTTGCGAAAGACTACTTTCATATATTTAGACTGCAGGAATAATTGTGGAATAGTTTGAACTATGGGAACGTTTGGGAAAACTAGTAATAAATGTTTCGCCGACGTTTACTCAGCAAAAAAGTTCTTGAAAAAAAATTGGAGGAATGTTGCATATTGGGACCAAATGATCTGGGCTGGAATTCTTAAAGCTTGACAACATTCTGCGTTACTGGTGGCGCTAACGCCGTCCCAGAAGTTCTGAGACAAGGTGAGCCTACCTGAGTGGAATGTTGTCTTTTCAGCTGCCTGTAAGGAGTGGAGGCCGACGGCGTGGCAGGCATGTTGTACTTTAAAACCATGGAAACAAACTCTTGAACATTGATCCATCCGTCCCCATTTAAACCATGGAGTACTTCCGCACTGATCTGACAGAGGAAATACATGAGTTAGCAAAAATTTGCATTGGGCTCAGATTCATCAATTAAATTGACTTTAATCATCCAGGTGACCAGTGACGCTAGATACTATTCTGTGGCTATATTTAGCAAGTTTGCCACTATTTAAAAAAAAAAAGCGACTCGCTAAGAATCATTTTCACGTTGTATTCCGTATGACGAGAAAGGAGCCTGGTGGTAAGGCAAATGGATTTATCGGAACTTTTGAACTGATGTTTGTCCCCCTAGCCACAAATATTGTCAGCATGTCTAAGCAGATACAATCGACGGCTCTTTTTATGTTAAACAATTAGAATGTGAATACTTTCAGGATTGCGTTTGCAGACGTGAAAAAGGAACATTTCTCCCGCCATTATCTAAAGGAAAAAAAATATTTTGATGACTTGTGAAAAATGAATAGAAGTTAATGGAAAGGCAAAAACAACTGGTTCAAAGCTTGGTTTGCCCCCCCCCAACAAATAAACAAACAAATAAATAAATAAATAAATTAATTAATTAATAAAAAACAGGAAATAAAGCAAATAATATGTCACTGTCATATACTTTTTCCATCAGTCAAGAGTGGAAAAGAAAGCGTTAAATCTGGAAGCTGAATTTTTCAGAAGGGTGCAATCTCCTTGCTCACCTCCAAGCCTAAATAGTCGCACAGGGCGATCAGTTCCGTGTGGCCGGCGCATCCGTGCCACGGTACGGCCAACTCCTCGCAGGCTTCCTGGAGTCTCTCCTTCAGGGCGCATCCGCGAGGCGCACTCGGCTCGTCTGGGTTCCACAGATGCATCTGGCCTAAAAGATGCACGGATGACTTGGTGACCAATATCTTAATGAAAGGAATTTTGGCGGGAAATGATAGCAAACCTTCAGCTTCATACACTTCTGTGCTCGTTTCATCGGCAATCCAGCGCTAGTGGAGAGGAACACGGATATAAGAATGCATATGACGCAAACATAGCCACCATTTTTCAACTTTTCCAAGTACCACAGACTGATTGATTATTTAAAAAAAATATATCGCATAACAGAATCGGAATGGCGGGGTACCATTGTGATAATCATGTGCCTGCTTTTGAAAGGTTTGTCTTATTTATGGATGTCGAATTAAAGTTGGACAAAGTTGGACTAATTTGCTCGACTGGTTTCTTTCCCTTAATGTACACAAAGGCGCCATATAACCTGTGGCTTCGGTGTGCTCTGCATATGGAAATTCTCAACTTCATAATCCGGTGCGCTATATAGTCCAAAAAAAAAAAAATGGAAATAAATCAATTAAATTTCAAACTTTCCATACAATAAATATCAATGCTTTCTAATATTTCTTATATATTTTTTTCTATATTATTTACCTATCTTTATCTATATTATATTATCTAAATTATATTAAAAAAAAAAATAAAAAAAAAATAAAATAAAAAAAAAAAATCGAGATTTATTTAGCGTATTTTCTAAACTATAGAGCGCCCGCGAGGTGCAAAATCTAGGAAAAAAATAGCGGCTTACGGTCCGGAAAATACAGTAAATGTCTTCTCACATTTACAGCTGCTTTCGGCTTTAGTTTTACGTGTTGCTAATAAATGTTGTGGTTGTTTTTAACCTCAGATTTAAAGTTGAGTTTTGGTCGTTGAACAAATACCAAGTTATGAAATCAAAGACTACTCATGTTTATTAAACGGGAATTCAATGTCCATCAAACATAATCGTAATTTTGATTTTTTTCCATAATCGTCAAGCCCAAATCATAAAATAACTATGCTATGCCTACCTCAAATAAAGTACCTAAATAAATTATTGGAATATTATAGAATGATGATTGAAAGCACGAGAAATGCTGAGGCCATTGAGGAAGAGCCGTTAAAAAGTTTCTCATGAGTGAGACAAGGATCCAGCCGCGAAACTGATTATGTAGAGCAATAAATAAAGCTGCCGGCTAATTTATCTGCGCAGCAGCTGCTTCTTTAGCTTCAAGCGTGAGTTTTAAATGAGTTTGAGGTTGAATGGAGGCTGGAGACGAAGGCTCTGACTTGATTGCATTGGCCGGGGGGGGCGGGGGGGTCAAGCCCATTGTCTGGGAGGCAAAGTGTGAGGGCATGAAGAACAGATGGGGAATCTGCAAGTGGCCTTTTGGATACATTGTGTGGAGAAATCCAGAAGAAGGAGGAGGAAGAGGAGGGGAGGGGTGGGGTGAGTCTTTGTTTGTCCGCACCCTCCTCCATCCGTCCATCCAAGCTAAATATGACTGACCCATCGCTGGTCACTGCAGCCTAGTCGTCACCTGGATTTGTCCAAACTGAAAGGACACGCTTCTGTTCATTGTCGTCAGGCATCTGGAGTGCAGGGTTTGCAAACAATACACGGAATATCAACACACCCGATCCAGGCGGGGGGGCAGTCATCATGGTGACCAGCTGACACTTTTTCCTCAACATTGGCGTTTCTAAGGAAGTCAGCGTCGTCCATCTGTCGGCTATATGTGATTCAAAAGTGCTACAGACACCTTCTTGAAGGAAAACCAGAAATAGCCAAAATGTTCAAAGAAGCCAAGTGGTCGCGTCAAACTAAAAATGTCAGCTGTCTGCTTCCTTTGTCTTTGCAAGCATTCTGAAGGTTTTTGTGGGTCTAGTCGCGGTAGAAGTGCCTCCAAAAAAAAAAAAAAATCATTCTGCTAACTTTTGCCAAGTAAAAACGAATCTGGCTCCGTGTAGACGGTTTGATTTTCGAGTTGGGGGAAATGGCCACTTCAAGCCAAAATGCCAGCCTTCCTTAGTCTTTACTTGTACGGCTTCTTGAGACTTTTTGGTGGGTCTACTCATGTTAACATGCAGACCATTTTTTTTGCTGCCAAATGAAACTGGCCATGACCTCGAGGAACTGAAATAGTTATATGACGTATCATCTAAAACTCATCGCCTTGCTACGCAGACACGCAAGGCTGAAAAGGGTGAACTGTCCATGGCCCATCTGTCTTTTACATGGAATCAAAATTTGGTGGTGGCACAAATTCGATTCTGAGGGAACCCCAGATACGGCCCAAATTGAAAACCTTTAAATGGCCTGAAGGGGCCATTGTGTGCCAAGATGACATTTATATACAGCATACCTGACAAACGGCTTTTATCTTTTCAGGTATGACGTCAGAAGACTTTTTTTGTAGGTCATCTCATAACCGATTAATCCTTACCAAATTTTATGTTGCGGAGCAAAAACTGGTTTTGTGGGCACAATTTCCAAGACACCTTGTGAAGCTCCGACCTGACATATTTTAGGGTGAGTCCAGCTTTGCAGACATGCTGCGTCTACACAGAACGCCGAAAACTCAAATCCATCACAATTTAGCATTGCTGATCCGTCCAGTATGCATGGTTCAAATTTGGTAGCAATCAGACCAAATTTCGAAGACCCCTATAATGAGCCAAAAACCCTCAAATGGTCACTCTAAATCCAAATGGCAGAAACCAACCAAATGAATCAAACCTTACAGAATCTTGACACTGAAAGACAGACCACAACTGATTAAATCTGCTTTTCATTTACTGCAACTGAAATCAAACTCTTCCCTTCAACACCAAACCGATGCCCCATTTTCTCCACGAGCCAACGTGACGAGGTCTCTGTAAATGTCAGGAGCTTAGGCCTGCCTAAGCATCTGTCAAGAAACGTGTATGCCAGCAATGAGAGCGGGATTATCCAACAAGAAGATCAACAAGATCAGCATTATGGGTCAGACAGAGAGCAACCAGGAACCCCGAAGGCCACCAGGAACCACTTGCGGTCACATTTTAATGACGGAAAAATATCTAATAATGTCCTGCATATGAACAAGATGTTTGTAATCTAATCTGAAGAGATTTGACTGTTAGAAGCATCACAAGGTTAAAATCGGATTTTGAATGTTAAACTTTAATGACGGTCGACAAATATGGATCAAATGCGGATCAGTTTTTGTTTGATATTGCAGCTCCAAATCGGATAATCATCGAACAGCCAAATCTATTGCGGATCCAAGAGAACAACATAAAATCCCGCGTCAACACAACAAAATCACAACCTGGATTGATGAGATTTGACAAAGAGGTGGTGTCCTGTGTAAACAAGTGTAAATGCTGTCAAACCTGACTAAGATTCAGATTAAATTTGGTTTCCACGTGACAGTTCCTAAATTCAGTCGGGATCCAACTTGAACATGTCATAAACACGCAATTCCCCAAGCAGAACCAAATTAAAACCCGATTGGATGAGACTAGAAAGATTTAAATTGGTTTGACATTTTTGCCTTGATAGCAATTCTTTGATTTAAGGTTTTGATTTGATTCCATGCATAACATAAATCACTGCTAAATCTTAAAATTAGGTTCAGATGTGGATAAAACATTTAGTTAGGCATAAAGACTCCCATATTGTGAATCCAGGAGAAGAACTTGTAACATGGTCCTATACAAGCACAATAAAAGCACAACCTGATCAAATGAAATTTGTAATTTCCGCCAAATGGAAATTTTGGATTAGATCCCGATTAAACTTGGTTGGACACAAGAGCTACTAAACTTCTGGATCCGGATCTGGAAGAACCCGAAATTAAATCAAAACAAAATTAAAACTTGATACGATGAGATTTGAAATGCCTGAAAATCTGGATCAGATCCAGATTCAGGTTGCTTTGACAATTGAGTTTGACCCGGATTTGACGGACATTTTTGACCATTATCGACATTTTTGGTATTGAAAAAATAACAGTTAACATTTACTTCACAATGGAAACACCCGCATCGTGAAAAGATTAAAGCGACTCCTGCTGCGACGCCACACAAACATTGTGGCTTTGTTCCAATGGTGCGTGGTTAACCACACAAGTAATTACACTTGCTGCGTTATTTACAGAGACTTGAAACAATGACAAGGATGTGTGAAACCTTCCTACCGCATTTTAGGCCGAGCTGATTAGCCAAAAATAACTCCGCACCACCGCGATGCGTCACCTTATGAGGACGGCGGGTGATAAGGATGGCATCCGAGGTGCGACTGTGCTGCTTTTTACCTCACGCTTCCTTGGAATAGCCGAGTCATAGTTGTCCTTGGCGTCGTCGTCGTCGCCTGCGGTGTCTTCGTCTTGGTTGTGTGCATCTTCGCAAAAGTCTTCAGTGGTGTTGGCCAATTCCGGCTTGGAGCGACGGCCGTAACGTTTGCTGCCCTTCACAAACTTTGGTTGGATGTCGGGAGACTCTGAACACACAGAATAAGAAGTTGGCTTGACATGATGAGGATTTTGAAGCAGATCAACAATAAGGGAGTTATAAAATAAAATAAAATAAAATATAAAATGAAATAAAATGAAATAAATGATAACTGATGTGATCAGTAGATGGACCGGCCCACAAATACAAGAGTCCAATTAACTTTTTTTTTTTTTTTTTTTTGCATTTTTGCCAATAGCAGCAATTTTTTTTTTTTTTTGCGAGTCAGATTACAGCGATCTGAAACAAGGCTTCTTTTAAAATATAAAAATCTGACAATATAACGAGGGAGTTATAGGGATGCAGCTATTGAATATTTTCTCGCAGGAAAATATAACGACTAATGAACTATATTTATTACTTGAATAGATCGCAATTAGAAATACAAAATTAAGATTAAAGCATTTTACCTAATGACGAACGACCAATTGTCGACCACCTCTGCATATAAAGTGCTGTACATGAATCAAACATTAACAACAAAGACAATTAAAAACATAAAAACTGTAAAAAGCCCAAAAACACTAAAGCAAAACTGTGTCAGTGTCATGCCGAGTCAAAAGCCAACGAGTAGAACCAATATCGTTTGGAGTATGGAGTAGGTTTTGTAGTAACTTGCAAAAGATTATGGAACGTTATTTTGACTTTTATTGGATTCCGACTATCAGGAAACATGGTTTAAATTTAGTCCAGAAAGAAATACCAAAGAGAGGCCTGTAAACCTTTGGATCATTTTAGTTCTAGACGCATCAAACACCAGGCGCTCAAAAGTTTTAGGGACTTGAAGTGGAACTAACACACCAACGTGTACGTTACCTGGTCTGGGCGGGACTTCCTCTTGCGCTTGGGGCGCCTCGAAGCCGGATGACAACACCAGAATCAGCGCATCCCTGAACTGTTCGAATGCAACCTGCGATAAGAAGCAGTTCTATGTCAACAATTCTAAATTCAGTACATTCCTCCAAAGGGTGGCTGTCTGCGACGGGGGGAGCGAGGTCACACTTGCTCAACCGACAGCTGTCAAATGTGAATATGGAGATTTTCTTTGTGCCGTCTCGGCTGGCGTCTGCCGCCTTTTGCCTTCATTGTTTGTTGGATGTCATGAGTGGGCAATCGGGTCACTCACCCTTACCTCACCACATAACCAAGGACATACCCCCCCTCCCACCCTGCTAGACAATAGCCAAGCGGTCTGAGATAAACTCAACTTCAGGACGCTTTCACTCGGGGCACCTCTTGGTCTACATCAGGGAGTCTCAAACTCGCGGCCCGCGGGCCATTTGCGGCCCGCGGGATGATAGTTTGCGGCCCCCGCCTTATTATGAAAGTTTAATGTTCGTACGGCCCGCGAATTTGATATGTCTGTAGTTATAAAGCTTTAATTACAGTGTAATTAAAGCTTTATAACTACAGAAGTAGGCCTACTCATTCCAGAACTATGGTTTATGCTTAGGATCTCTGCTATTTGACAAGATTTTGATTTGATTGACAGGAGACCCATGCGCGAACAGGATGTGCAGTCTGACGGAGCTTCGCATCAGCACTAGCACAGACGGGACTAATTATAAAATGTAGGATTGCCTGGTCACAGTGGATAAAATTGAACCGCGGATTATTGTTGGGCACATCTTCAGCTTTAAAACGAGGGTAGGATTGTAATTTTTTTTTTATGTTTTAGTAGGGGTTTGATTGATGAATGTTCCACTCATGTTCAGGACAATTCATGTTCAGAAGAAGATTAAAGAACTGTTAATACAGACATTTGACTCATTATTATTATTAATTATTACTGATTAATTTTCTTATTAATTCCTTATTTATTTTCTTATTAATTCCTTATTTATTTTTAAATCTTATTTTGTGTTAAAAAATAAAAATAAAGACATTTGAGAAGATTTGATATTTTTTTTTTTTTTTCTTGCGGAAAACCTGATGCCTCACCCAGAGTCTGCCTCTAGTGGCCCCCAAGTAAATTTAGTTTGAGACCCCTGGTCTACATTCAAGGAAAACTCAAGTCGTCGTCATCCATTTGGTGTGCTTTGTTTGAACAGGTGTGGACACAGTAACCCGTTCAGAGTGTTTACTTACCAACCGGTTTACCATGCGTGCTAGTATTTTACTACTAATCCAGATAATTCTTTTTAAAACATTTATTCAACCATTAATTGGGGTTGTTTGCATGTGGTCACCGTCAATTGGCATTCTTGAGATTAAGATTTGTCCAAATTTCCATTTGTTGACCGCCCCCGCCCCATATAATAAAAAAATGTGGACATGCATGCTTTTTATTGGACGGAGACATTTTGCATTCCCAAAATAAAGATTTGATCAATTTCCTTTTGTTTTCCAAAAGAAAATAACTGGAATGTATTCTCGTAAAGATTTAGCCCATTTCACGAGTTCCCTGAGTAGAATATAAAGCAAGAATTCCTACTCACATTCACACGGGTGGGTAATATATATACTGTTATCGAAAAAAATATTAGACCACCTTGTTTCTTTCAATTTCTTGTTAATGCCTGATCCCAATAAAAGTGGATCATGTGACTAACAGACAAAAAAAAAAAGAAAACTCGGGCCGAACTTTGCAAAATAGCAAGATATCACAGCGCTTAAATGAAGAAAACTGACACAATCCGTCGTCGAATCATTTTTTTTTGTCTTGACTGAACCTTTGTTTGTTTGGCATTCATTTGACCAATTTCACCCTCAACATGTCCGCCTGTGTTGAGGAGAAGATTGTGCGGTTGTCGTGACAACAGACAGCTGATGGAGGCCCATTTTATGTGAAGAGGTTTAACATAGCCATTTGAAGTATTCAAAAAAAAGAAAAAAGAAAAAGGACTGAAAAGCCTTTTTGTCAAAATGATCTGACGTGTAATGAGCGGGTTGATACATCGATTTTATAGATTACTTAGACTTTGTCATGTTGACATATTTATTTTATTCCCCCCCCCCGCCAATACTTCAAAGCCAGTCACCACTGTAATGCATTACTTACATCATTTCTTTATCGCCTGCTATTGATTATGTGAATATATTTCCCCAAATCCTCTTCCCATGCATTTCTTTTTGTAATAACCACAAGCAATAAATTAATCTATGACAAGAAAAATGTTGGTTCCATAGATTAGGCTTACACTACAATAAAGGCAAATTAACCCTGAATTCATCCTAAAGACAGTTTATCTACTTCAATTAAGAGTTGTGAGTTTACAAAACACTTTGACTTGCAGTCATAAGCGTTTGCAATGACAATTTCATGAAATTCAACCAAATGCGGCATGCCGTGAACATAAGCAAAGTCACGTCAAATTATAACAATAATGGAAAGAAAGCTTTGGGTAAAGCATTTCAACTTCAACACAATCATATGAAAATGTGGATTGCACTTATTAAGCGGCAAACTGATCTCTAAAAAAAAAATACTAATAAAGTGCGCATACAGTATACATTAAAAAAAAAAAAAAAAAAAAATCCTACCGTTTGACAAAATTTAATTTGTTTTGTTCTCCCAAATTGCAGTTCTTCAATTCGAAAATTGTATTCTGCAATTGGAATTTGATTACTTGTTCAGCCCTAACGTTGATCTAGGTAATTAGTCTGTTAAAAAATAAATATGTAAATAAATGTTATACTTTCTTGGTATCAGGCAAATTGCAGCAAAACCCAAAATGTCGAAAACAAAACAAACAAGAAGCACTTATTTGAATTCGTTTTTTCTATAAGCAAAGGGGAGAAAAAAAAAACGTTAAAATCATAAATCGTATTTTTGAAAAAAAAAAAAAAAAGTTGAGATCACATGCCAAAAGCTAGGACACAAGTACTTGATGAACGCACCCTGTCAGTGACGCGGTCCCGACCCTGCAGCAGCACGTCCAGGAGCGCCGGGGCCTCGTTCTCCAAGTGCAGCGACAGGCACAGGTCGGCCAGCTCCTCCGGGCACAGCGAGCCGCAACCGCTGCCGTCGAAGCCATCAAAAACTTCCTTCAGGCGTTCCTCGTACTGGTCCTGCTCCAGGACGTCATCCATCCCACAGGACAGCAGCCTGCCCTGCCAACGCAACACCGAGAAAAACGCACATTTGGGGGCGGATTGGACAAAAAGTGGCAGGCGTGAGTAGCTCAATTTTAGAGTCACAACTCAATAGTGGTGGAAAGAGACTCACTAAACAGGGCGGAAACATCGATCTTTGTTTCAGAGTGCTGCATACACACACACACCCTGATTCAGCCTCGTTAGCAGCGCAGGCTTTGGCTAATCCAATTACGACTGATTAGCCACTCTGGCTAATTGAGAGATGTGGCCAAAATCTGACACTGACAATGTCATTAAACTTTTTTTTTTTTGGGTGGCTTCCATAATTCAAAGCACGTCGCTTCTGACGTGCTCGACTTACACTAACAACATTGCACCGAACAGAGAGGGACTCGTTTACAAAATCAGAATGAGTGGCGCAAATTTAGCGATTTGGTTGCCATATTAACGACTTTTCTGACCACTCATTAAACTGAAAAAAATAAAAAATTCCCGCTGAGTAATGGTCAACACGAGCAGAATTATTGCCATTATTGACGTTATGCAAGATTTTGTTTTACTAAAATCAGTAGTTAGCTTCTTTTTACACTTGCAGGGCATAACTAATGTTCCGATATGAGAGCCATGAGGCACATTTCACTTTTTTCATTGAAGACTGACGCGATACGGATTAAAAAATATATATACATTTTTTTTAAACCACAAAAATCCAATTCACAATTTAAATTGATTTGTTTCCCCGTCGTTTATAGAAACAGCAAATGTCAATGACCATATTCAAATAAATTTGGGATTTGCTTTTTTTCTCCTGAGACCGACCTACGTTTACGCCGCATTCGTTTGCTGGAATTTTTTTGAAGTTGTCACAGTGAATGCTTAAAAGACTGCAAGTCAAATTGTTTACCAAGTTAACAAGTAACAAATGTAATAGAGGTGTCAAAATCGAGTCATTGACAACTCATAGACTATCAAATTAATCAACTAATACAATTGTTTAGCCTAACATTTGATTTCCGCCTCTCAACGGTAATTATTCTGATTTCTGTAGTTCTTCATGACAGCCGCTTGTTGACTTTAAATAACAATAATCACCAATTTAAAAAAAAAAGACAAAAAAAAATGTATGACAATCGACAGCTAGTAAACACGCACAAGATCAAGACAATTCCTACCAGTCCACTTTTCCAGCTGCTCACCATCAAGCATTCTCAAACAGGTGTCCCCGCCCCCCCCCCAAAAAAAAAAATACACACACACAGAGCGGAGGGGCTACCCATTCATTGCACAATGGGGCTGGTCCACAAAGCCCACATCAGTATTCTACATGTGCGCTACTGAGTCGCTCTCAGGATGCCAGATAATCACAAATGATGGCCAATTGGAGGCGAGAAGAGACTGCATCTTTTTATATTCTGAATACTGACAGCTGGTGAGGGTCAAGTAACCCAAAGTAAAGCACTCAACTTATTACGAGCCCAAAACTGCATAAAAAAGCTGTTAACTGCCCTTAAAATGGGGAGTTCACGCAAAGAAAAACATCCTTAGACCAAACTGCTGTATTCAAATTGAATATACTTGTATGAGTTTACTTGCTAAGTATAAAAAAAACTGAGGTCATTATCTTAGCTTGAGGTCCTACGTAAATTTTTTATTTTTTTTTTTAAATGACAACTTCACTCCCTCCAAGGCCATCATATTACCTGCCTGAGGTGCATACGAAACTAACTTTTTGACCAAAATCTTAGACCCTTAAAGGCCGCCATGCTTCCGGGTTGATTTTTGGTATAAATTTCCAAGCTCATAACTGCTACCAAACCTATATTTTGCCTTTAAAATATGAAACATTTGCCCGTAATGGCCACTGTACTTCATGGTTAGGCACAGAATGTCTGGGCTTGGGAAGTGGCGAACTAACTTTTTGCATTACAAATCTAGTCACTTAAAAGTCACTGAAATTCATATTTGCGAAACATACAGAAATAACGTTTTGCCTTAAAAAAAAGGAAGTGATTCAGATATGTGCATTAAATATTCTATATTTTATGTTTTTTTTAACATTGGATTATTAATAAGCAACTTCAATCAATATTTACACGGTAATTCACATAATGAACTTTGTGTAGTGATTTTTTTTGCTCTGATTCCGTAGAAATAACCTTTGTTGTCAATTTCATGACACGCAGTTGGAACTTCACGTATTTTATCAGACAGAGTTTGTGTACACAACTTATTATCATTTTATTGACCTGTGTGTTGATGAGAAACGACAGCGGTGAATTTTAATATTAGAAATATACCCACAACTATTTTGATAATGAATGAAATTGTTTAGAGACCAAATTGTCCAAATTATCATTTCTACCTCACAGCAGTAAATATTTTGGGGATTTCTCCAGCCAGCAAGACCGATTAGCTTTGTGTTTGTTGAAAATCAGACTCTTGCAAATTCATGATTTCGCTTCAAAACAATGGGCAACATTGATTCTGTAATGGAATCATCATTTATGTCTGTGCATTTGATGTACTGTCTAATTGTTTTGAATAAATATTTTTTTAATCAAGTTATTGAGGGGAAAAAAAACAGTCATTTAGTTGCAGCTTTAGAAATTATCTTGATATATTGCTGATTCTGTCAACATACTTTGCTAACTTCGGTTCATTGGGTCTCTTCAAAGCCACAAGAAGAATTCGGGTGAAAAGTGGGTTTTAAGGGACAAAATGTGTTGAAGGCAAACTTTTTTTTTTCTTTTTGCAGGAAGTTATTAGCTCAGCCGCTGGAGTCTATAAATTGTGTGCTTTATCAGGAAGTAAAGTGGCCTTGAAGGAACTGCAGTTCAGACCGTCTCACTTTTCAAAATCATTTTAAAAAGTATCAAACAAACAATTCAAGTATTTTGAAGGCCGATGTAAAAGCACGTAACAGGAAATAAAAAGAAAAAGAAAATCCCAGTCCGGTCATACATCACGTTTCAACTAACCGGGCTAGTTTAAGGATGCAAACTCGTCACCCTTGAATTTTGTTACTGTTCTAGAACATAAAAAGAACTGTGAAAGTGAACTAAGACGCAGCGCAGGCACTCACCTAATTCTCCAAACTTGGGAAAAAACGCCCCAGCCGGTCCAACCGATTGAAAAAAAAAAAAAACACTCGACGCTAATGCGAGAGCAACTTTTTTTTACACATGACCTCCACACAGGGCGCGTAGATGTTTCCGCGATGTTTTAAAAAAAAAAAATGCCCCCCAAAAAAGTACTCTCCGAGCTCGCGTTCGAAATGTAAAGTGTTATCAAGAAGGCAACAGGATGTGTTTGTCAGCAGGGGTGGGCTGCTGCATGAGAGTGAACGCCATCCTCCCTCCGCGGCGGCTTCAGGTCGATTTTGAAAAGCAGAGGATGGAGGGGAAGGCGGGGCCTTGTACGCAAAAGCCCGCCTCGATTGGTGTAAATAATGTTGCTCGCTTTTATGTCAACAATGGCCGCGCCCTCTTTATCGTGGAAACTTTTTTCATATCTAAAACACTCAAGTGCTCGACATGAGAAATGAAACCATAATGTATTTAACTGATTTCAAATGCGAATTGAAGTGAAATATTAGACACAAAGTTTCGAATCTGGGTTTTCAAACAGAGCTGACCAACCCGCCTCCTCTGCGTCACTCCTTCCTCCTATTGGCTGTAACAAACGTCAAACAAAAGTATTTCGTCCAATACCCTCAGTGCTTTCTTTCTTGACAGGAAGTGCTTCAACTAGTGAAGTTGTTCATACTGAAAAATCATCCTACCTACTACAGCTTTCAACAACAGTTTGCAGGTACTTCCGTTTTAATCTTATCCTTTTAAATATATCTACTGTCGGGTCCTGGAATAGTCAATTGCCTTTCACGTTAAAGTTTCTAAGCGGTTTAAAAAAATCAACTTACAGGTTACTTTCACCTTGTTTTGTGTTTTGTTTCGTTCTCATGCCGTACAATGGGTGCAAAGTGTTTCACCAAATCAGCTTTGAAATACCTTCGTAAACGCTTATATCGTGAATCTAAAAGAACGACATTTCCTAGCATGCCTTTTGGTAGAAACAAACAAACAACTCATCGTTATTTGTATACAGCTGCAGCTGTAAGAAAACACGTTTCATAACACTTAAAACAAAAAAATGGCCCAAAAAAATCGGTGTCAAATTTGCCGTAGAGTGTCGTGATTTCAATCTATTTAATTTATTGTGACAATTGTATCGTACCAATACACAAAAACATGTAAAGATGTATGTATCTGTATCTCTCTCTCTCACAAAAAAAAAAATCCAAAGGAAGGAAAGTGATCAAGTTAGTGGGAGCAATGAAGTTGGCGTCCTTCCTGGTGGCTGTCTATGTGTCAGTGCCGCTCATCATCTACCTGTGCCCTTGGACTCTGGCCTATGCCATCTTTGCTCACTTGTGTAAGTACAAATTCCAACGTCCTGCCTATTTGCTGAAATTGTTTTTAGTTATAAGGCAAATCTATCTCTTAGCAACTAATTACCGGTTAAAGTGAGTCTTTTGTCAAAGCTGGTCGTTAGATGAAAGCAAACTAACTCCTATTATTCATACGTTAGCTTTTAGCCACAAGAGGAATCTATTGGCCGGTAGTAATAGTTACCCATTGGCCACTGGTTAAAGTTAGTCATGTGTTGAACCTAGCTTGAATCCACTTTTTATATTTCACTGTTAGTTAGTCCAAACATCCATGAATCAGTTAATCAGTGTCGTTTCAGGCTTTTACAGAGCTGGTGGATGTGCTGATCAATTGAATCAGGTGTTTTTGGAGTAGGGAGAGTTATAAAACAGGCAGGATATGGCGCGCCAGGAATTGGAGTTCCCTACCTCTGCGTTACGCCAATGCTAATAAGCAAAACGCTAACCTTGTGTACTGTCATCTGCAGTGAGGATTCCATATTTGGTGGATCTCAAGCATCCCGAGTACGTGCTGAACCACACTTGCAACTTCTACCTGGATCCGGAGGAGGGCGTCCGCTTGGGTGTATGGTAACTATCACGGTCTTCTGTCTTTTACATTATTTAGAAATACTCCTAAAAAAAAAAAAGCTGAGCATCTTTTGAAAGTGTTTGTTTGCGTTTCCCTGAGGCACACGCTCCCCGCTAGCCAATGGGACCAGGCGGCAGGGCGGGGCCCCGAGTGGTACCGCAAAGCTCTGGGAGATGGAAGTCCTGTTATCATCTATCTCCACGGCAACGTGGGCACCAGGTGACTGTAGAGACATCTTAATGGAGCCCGGTGGGAATTAATTGAGTTGACGCGCAGGCAAATGCGGTTCAACTCTGAAACCTTTTTGGATTTGATTCTTTTCAGGGCCAAAGATCACAGGGTGCAACTGATGAAGGTTTGTTTTGAAAATGATGGTTCACGTTTTTTGTAAGATTTCGGTTAATATTTGCATGAATATTTGCAGATTTTAAGTTCCGCAGGGTTCCACGTCCTGTCTTTGGACTACAGAGGTATGCTCATCTTTATTTTTCTTATAAGGGACGATTATATCTGAAGACCTTGGACGAATAGTGCGTGCTCCTGGTATTGTGAAATCTGCCCGGCAACACGAGCTATCTGAATTCTGATTGGATAAAAACTCTAACCTAAAAATAAAACGCTAGGATATAATATGACACCCATGTGAAGAATATGATCATGATTTCTTGATTATTTTAGGCCAGCAGAGAAGGTCTTGACCGCCCACCACGGAGCAAGATAGCGCAAGCTAAAATGTTAACAGCTGCTGAATAACGAAAGCACCAGACAGATCAATAGAGACCTGCTAAAATATTGACACGAGTTTTGCTAAAATTCTAGCATGCCAACCGTTACTTTGCTAACATGTAACGAGATAGCAAGAGCAGATCAATAAATATTTGATGTCTTGTATTCCGGTACCTTTTTCTAATTCGAAACTGCTAGAACGCTAACTTGCCAAGCGTTGCCGTGATAGCATTTAGCAAGTTAACAAACGGATTAAAAAAAAAAAAAAGTCCCAAGACAGATCAATCTTAATTAATTTCCATGCCGTCATATGGTAAACGGATTTTGTGCGATGCAGGCTTCGGCGACTCAACAGGGCAGCCGAGCGAACGCGGGATGACCACAGACGCCCTCCACCTGTACACGTGGGTGAAGCAACACAGCGGGGGGTCTCTGGTGTGTCTCTGGGGGCACTCACTTGGTTCCGGGTAAGTTTCTTCTCGCTTTTGATGTCATGGAGTCAGTGACTCAAAATGAGGTTTTGTTTTTTTCTCCTTTTTCGTGAAGGGTTGCGAGCAACACTGCTGTCCAGGTGCAAGAGCAAGGTGGGTTATGTGGCCTTTCTGTGACCAGTTATCCCCCAAGGTCATACACGCCCCGCCCCCAGGGGGGCCCGCCCACTATTTTAGCCAATTAACAGCCGACCAAGTCGTCACTCTCATTCGCTGACGCCGACGTCCCTGAACACACCAGGCTTCACCTCTGAAAATCACACGCAGTCAGTCTCAGCTGAGCACAGATGCCACACTACCGTAGAATGTGAGAGTGGAAACCCCCAGCGGACAAAAATAATGACTGGATCTCAAAATATTGGTGTTATATATAAGAAGCTTTAAAATATTTAGAAATAATCAAATAAAATGTCATTATTTGTAATCTTCAATTGGATATCCTCGTCGCCAAACTGGACATTCTCGGCCTCCCTGTCCTCACACGCATCTGGATCAAGGACTTTCTGACCAACAGACCCCAGACTGTGTTGCTCGGCCCCTACACGTCCTCCACCCGTACGCTGAGCACCGGTTCCCCTCAAGGATGCGTGCTGAGCCCTCTCCTATACGCCCTCTACACCTACGACTGCAGCCCGGCCCACGGCAACAACACCATCGTCAAGTTTGCTGACGACACGAGAGTGGTCGGTCTGATCTCGGAAGGTGACGAGACAGCCTACAGAGAGGAGGTCCAGAGACTGACGGCTTGGTGCGAGGACAGCAAAAACAAAGGAGATCGTCATCGACTTCAGGAGGAACAAGACGGTGCCGCCCCCCCCCCCTCTGCATCGAAGGCGTGTGTGTGGAGAGGGTCCACACGTTCAAGTTTCTGGGAGTACAGATCTCCGATGACCTCTCCTGGACTCACAACACCACAGCAGTGGTAAAGAAGGTCCACCAGCGTCTGCACTTCCTGAGAGTCCTCAGGAAATTCAACCTGGACAGGAGGCTGCTGCTGGCCTTCTACCAGTCGTCCATCGAGAGCCTGTTGACGTACTGTGTCTCCACCTGGTACGGCGGCTGCACTGAGGCGGACGGAGTGAGGCTCCAGAGGACAGTCAAAACAGCGCAAAGGATTATTGGCTGCTCTCTCCCCTCGCTGTCGGACATCTACACCGCCCGGTGCCTCAGAAGGGCTCTCAACATCGTCAAAGACAATACCCACCCAAACTCACACCTGTTCGACCTGTTGCCCTCTGGCAGGCGCTACAGGTGCATCAAATCGAGGACCAATAGACTGAGAAACAGTTTCTTTCCGAGAGCCATCTCCATGCTAAACTCTCACACACACACGAGACCACCCTTACCTTGCAGAACAGCATCGTGATGTGTTTTTATATACCCTTCAGTATTATTTTCCATTGCACTCTCTTATTTATCTAATTTATATATTTGTCTGTATTATTGTTGTATTGCACTGGAGAGGGGAGCCCTCTCATCTCGTTGCACACTTGAGTACAATGACAATAAAGGGATTTCTGATTCTGATACCCAAATAAATGTTTAATTAGTTCTTAGAAATTAAAGGCAAATGTGTTGAACTTCAAAGTTGAATCCAACTGAACTGTGAATCATCATATTGCGTCAGATGTCCAGAAATCATCAAACGATTAACTGCACCCGTTTTGACGTCACCTAAACCGAAGAAAGTGAGATGTCATAACTTTACCAAAGCACTTTTTTTTTTTCTTTCTACCAAGGTTCCATCGTGGACGCCTTAATTCTCGAGGCTCCGTTCACAAGTATCGGCGAGGTCGTTGTCAAATTTCCTCTGGCGAAGGTGAGACCACCTTGTGTTGGTTTTCAGCTTGTGAGTTAACACCAAACATGTAATCGCCGTCTCAAAATATGTCTTGCAGCTCTACACGTTCCTTCCGGGCTTCGAACTCTTCTTGTGGAACACTTTAGAAAATAACAAGCTGCTGTTTGCTAATGAAGACAAGTGAGTTGACTTATTCATGAACATGCACCAGGTTAAGGAGGTTTTCTGTTAGCATCAGTGTAAACCTCTGACAGACAAGCCAGCCCCTTGGAGGGTTGCGAAAGCACAGGAGGTAAACATCTCAAGATTTTGCAACGAAAGGTGCTCATTGTAATTGGCAGCTGTGAACAGATCGGTCGGTTGCAAAATGTGGATTTAAAAAAAAAAAAGAATTGCGCCACAGAGTCAAATCATAATAAAATGGCAAATTAGGAAAGTAGTAATTGAATCCCCCGTGTTCCTTGTAGCAAGCATGTGTTATATGTTCTTCTTTTAAGACGCACATTACATCTTTTCAGTTTGAAGGCGCTGATCTGTCCGTTGCTCATACTGCACGCGGAGGACGACGACATGGTTCCGTATCACATGGGTCAAAAGGTAGAAGTATACAGAGCATTTTTCATCCAGCCTTCTCGTTCTAATCCTTTTCATTTCCTTTCCAGCTGTACCACATTTCGTTGCGCACGCACAAGGAGCTCAGCAAAGAAGTTCCGTTGGAAATGATTTCCTACCCGGCGAGTCGCGGCTTCTCCCACAACGACATCTACTTGGATCCCGGCCTGTCCAAATCAGTGAGGTGAGGACCGGACTTGTGATGCAGTGTCTCTGTGTGAAATGTGATGAAAGCAATATTCCTTCTGCTTCTTGTCACAGCGATTTTCTGCACAAGCTGCGAGGATAGCGTGACTGTTAAACATCAGCACATGAATGCTCACGGAACGTACACCTGCACCGCCTCTTGGGTTTTTTTTTCTGTTCAAAGGAACAACTGTAAAACCTTGCCTGTTATGCAGTTCAAGCGCTCAAGCGTTTACATTCCCAGGCAGTGTTTGAAAGATGTGTACCATTTACGTACAAAACACATTAATTTTATTTGTAATGGGATTTAAATTAGATTTGAAGGCACGGTCACCCCCCCCCAAAAAATTGCCAATTTAGGGCATTTAAACCTATGAGTACAACTTAATGATATTTACCGTAATTTATTGACAATACACACTCAAATTACAGAAAAAATTCAAAATTCATGAATTCGATTAATCGGCAACTTTTTATATATTCGATTAATCGTTTAGCACCACTGTTTAATTTAAGATGAGGATTCGAGGAGGAAATAATCAGATTTTTGTAGTTCTTGGTGAAAGCAGGTGTTTAATCATAAGACATTTGCAAACAACTGCTTTGATTTTGGAAAATAACGATCCAAATTTTTGCCCATTTGCCTGACATGTGATGAACTAAATCAGTCATCTTAAATCTATTTATGGGAAAAAAAAAATACATGTCAGTTACAGGTTAGTCACACGATCGCCTCAAATTACGATTATTTAAACCTGTAGTAAACTCAGAAGCGTATTGTTTTGCACTAGAGTAATTAGTACCCGAAAAGTACTCTGGCAAGTACGTCGCTCCCTTTCATGTGACATTTTTTACCTGTTGTTTATTTGCTTTCGCTGAATAATTGAACCATACCAAATAAACAATGATCAGTTCAAGATAGTAATCGAAAAAAATGATTTTGCATTACATTACCGTATTTTCCGTACTATAAGCCGCTACTTTTTCCTCGATTTTGAACCAACGGTGCGGCTTTTCTGTGGATTTTTCTTTCGCCGGTTGGGGCGCTCCATAGTAAAAATAATCTTGATAGTGACAGCACTACACTCAAATATTATATGCACACTAAAAGTGGCGCTTCAAAAGTGGATTCTTCTTTAGACTCATTAATACTAAAATACGGTTGTTACCTACTCTGAAGGGATGCGGGGAAAAAAGAAACCCTCACATTACTTCAAAAGCTGGTCGACAGAATCTCTGCCTTGAAAATATGTTGGTGCCATATTATAAAATGTCATTTTTCAAGGCATCACTGGACAAAAAATGCATCAGTAGCAGGCAAATTACATTTTCGTAATTTATAAATGAGGCGGAAAAAAAAGCCTGTTGTCACTTTCATACAGCTGATATTTTAATCTGAACACTGGTAGGAAAACACTGAAAAAAGGAAGGAAATTGTTGGCTTTTTTTTTTTTTTTTGAATGTTCAAGCTGATAACTCAGGTTCGGTTTTTAGCCTAGCACTTCCTCCACCATGTGAGTGAATACATTTTGAAAATGCCCAGTGGAAAAAAAATGCTGTAACAGACACAAGTACAAGAAAAATAAAAGATTCTTCCCTGGCCAAGTTTAAAGCGACGTGAATTTGTTACTCACTGAATTTTTTTTTGTTTTGGGGGAGCGGGGCGGTCACGTGAAGCTGTTAAGTAAACATTCAAAACCGAGGTAGCTTTTACATTTTCTTAAGCTCGCGGGCGGTCTTCTCAAAGGCCTCTCGGGGCGCGCTGGGCGGGGGGATCTTGAGGTCGGTGGGTTCCACGCCCCACACCTCCGTGGCGTACTCGGTGATGGTTCGGTCGCTGGAGAACTTTCCTGTCGCCGCAATGTTCTTCACCACCATCTTGGTCCACTCCTTTGGATTCTGGAAAAATAAAAACACCAGTGGAGTTTACAAACATTCCAAGCAGGCGAATGTCGAAGATGGCATCATTAAACGAGTCACAGGTAGTAACTAGACATTATGTTACTAGCATAGCATTAGCATTTTGGTTAAACAGCAGACAACAACAACAATATGTTGAAAATATAGTACGTAACTCATTTACTACCATCGGCGGCTGAAGAGATCAAAGATCCATTTTTAGTAAAAGTAAAATACAACTGTACTGTACTTTACAAATATACTGTGCTGGTTTGAAAAAGTTGAAGCTAATTTAACGTGAGTGTTTCTTAGCATAACACTAGAGGGAGCCAGTGCACCACTTGTGGTATTTGTATCCAGGGTTGTAATAGTTTTTCATTTTTATCATTAGTTTGGTTTTTATTTTGTTCTTGACTTTTGTTTTTCAAATTCAACTTAGTTTTAATAAAGTTGTAATGTTTCATTGGTTTTATTTTTGAATTTAAGGATTGTGAAATGCAGGATTTTTTTTAAAAAAGGTCACAGTAAGTATTGTGTAATATAGAAAAATACAATTCTAAAACGACTGCTTGACCTTCCTTCTGGCGTATCGTTGTTCACTAATGACAAAATGAATACATTTAAAATGAAGAAAGAAAACTCATGTAAAAAATAAATTGACAGACAAAAAAGTGTGTTTTCGTTGGTTGTTTTTACGATAGCAAAACTGTATTTTAAAAACACATTTAATTCACGAAAAATGTGTTCAATTTTTTTTTAGTTATTTTGCTCATTTTTGTAACGTAAATTGTAATTTAATTTGGATTGTCGTAAATGACCACCATTGCATAGCTGTAGCCAAAATTTTGCATTTCTGTTTGAATTTTTGTTGAGTGACCATATGGAAACCTACCATACATAGCCTGTATGTCTCAGGTTTTGGTTTTGATTTGATTTTTTTTCATTGATTTATTTTTTTTAGTCTTCGACCGCTAAGCTTCATTCAGAAAACGCATTTAACTGGCTTTTTATTTTGGACCAATTTTCAGGTTATTCAAATAACTCTGCTGACAGCCGCATCGCTTTATCCAGTCTTCATTTTTCTCTGCGACTTCAGATTCTAATGAAGGTTCATTTAGAGCCGACAAGGAGTTCATTTTGGGTTCCTTTGATTTTTGTGGGTTCCAATGATTGCGTAGCGCCAGCCCCATAGCCTTTGAAAACAGACAAAATGAAACTGCACAAGACTTCATTCATTACCTGATATAATTTGTTGACTTTCTCCTGACATTTCAGGTAGGCTTCAAAGTCGGCAAATACTTTGAACCTGAAAGACAATGCACGGAAATTTGATTTGTAAAAAGATGCAAGTGATCCATTTTTAAAAAGGTGTCCATTTTTTGTTTGCCGCCCACCGGTCATATTTGAAGAGCATTTCAGTCAAATCCTTGAATAAATTGGGATTTTTGGGGCTGAAGAAGCCACTCGTGATCTGGTCCATCACTTGTTTCAGCTCCGGGATGTTCTTGTAGTAGGACATGGCGTCATATCTTAAGAAAACGTCAAATATAAAATCAAGTAAAGCGGAAAATCTTTAGTGTTTTTTTTTTTTTGTACCCATTTTTGTCCATCTCAGCCACATCTTGCACTCTCATGCCGAAAATGAAGAGGTTGTCCACGCCGGCCTCCTCGGCCATCTCCACGTTGGCGCCGTCCATGGTGCCGATGGTGAGAGCGCCGTTCAGCATAAACTTCATGTTGCCCGTGCCCGACGCTTCGGTGCCTGCCGTCGAGATCTGCTCCGACAGATCTGTGGCCGGGATCACTGACCGACAAAACGCAACGGGAAGGAAAGAATTTATCATACTACACGTTTGTTAAGATTACTCTGACGAATACAAATAAGAAAAAAAATACACAACATTATAAAAGAGCGAAATGCATCAAAATATGCGCTAAATTAAAGGGCCCGACCAATATATATATTTTTTTTAGCCTGATGCCGATTCGACAGAATGAAATCCGGATAGGCAATTAATCGGCCAATTAATGAAAAAAAAAATGGAATAAATAAACTTTATTATTATTATTATGATTATTATAAATAGAATTTCCAACAATAAGGGAAAATAAAGTTAATTTTGTTGATTTGTCTTTTATTGTAATGCGTTAATGTGTAAAAATAAAGCCCACCTCGCTACACCCCAAAATAAATTAATTAATTGAAAAATATGGCTATTGACACTAATTATTTGAATAACGTTTGGTCAGTGAAATGAGGGGTGCCTAATATTAGGAACACTTCAGAGAATGACAAATTCTAATTAAAAAAAATAAATAAATTAAATTAAAAAAAAAGAAAAAATGGAAAAGAAAAACCTTTCTCAGCCAGCGAAACTCTGTAGTTCTCCAGGAAGATGACCTTGAGCTTGCTTCCCACCACGGGGTCGTTGTTGACCACGGAGGCCACAGACGTGATCAGCTTGATGATCATCTTGGCCATGTGGTACCCCGGGGCAGCCTGAGAGAGAGGGGGGGGGGGGGGGGCGACAGCGGCTCACATAATTCTGTGCGCACGTGCGTGCGTTTTTGTGATGTTTGCAGTGTTAACCTTCCCCCCGATGATCACGGTTCGAGGTACGAAAGGCGCAGACGGGTTCTTTTTGATGCCTGCGGGAAAACACACGAGAGCAAAAGTCCAACGTTGACTCGTCATTTATTTAATATTTTAAAAAAATAAATAAATGTGTTCAATTTCTGTGCAGACGGCCAATATTTAGACTTTTCTGGATTTTCTTTGAGGCCTTATAAAAAAAATATGCTGTTGACCGCTTAGCGTTATCCATTTTATTTTGCCCAAATTTTGGAATGACTACGCTAACAACCTCATCTGGGAATTCATCTGGATTATTTTAGATTTTTGTGGCTTTTTTTTTTTTTTATTTGAGGTGCTGAATAAACTTTGTTGACAACCACATACCTTTATCGAGGTTAGTTTTGGGGCGGGACGGTCTCATTTTTGACGGATTTAAATGACTATGCAGGCCCATATTATAGTTTTATCTGACTTTTTTTAAATTTTTTTGGGAGGAATTCCAAATGCTACTGTTTGTGGATGACTACGTTCCAGCATTTAGGCTAGTTATAATTTTTGTTCATGTCTGACATAAATTCCTATGAGGAAGGCTGCACAGCTTAAATTAATTAGTTACTTTTGATGCTTATTGATTTTTTTTTCATGTGTTATAAAGTCAGTCACATTGCTTTTTCCAGAGCCTGAAATTAGGTGGAATAGTTTTCGACTGATTCAAAAGACGATGCGGACAACCGCATAGCATTATCCAGAATCCGTCATCTAAGGTCAAATTTTTGAAGGAGTCAACACATGCAAATAAATAAACAAAAATATAAATCTGCAAACCCCACTAAGGTTTATTAAATACATACTGCGTGATAATATAGAAAAATGAAAGCGTGTGTATGTGGTCGTAGTCCCGCCCACAAGCCAAGTGGAAAAAATCCCTGTGCACGTCAACAAGCATGCGTTTGTTTGGACTTGCAGGAGTGTGTCAGTGTGAAGTTTTCCCTGAGGGAGGTAACAACAACAACAACGGGGGGGTGTCCGCGAGTCGTGTACGCACGGTTGTACATGGTGACGATGTGCAGGCAGTTGAGCAGCTGCCGCTTGTACTCGTGGATCCGCTTCACGTGCACATCGAACATGGACGCCGCGTTGATCCTCACCCGGTACTCCTTCTCCAAGTATTGCGCAAACTTCACTTTGTTGTCCTGAGGCACCCACGCAGCACAAGTACACACACAAACACGTACACTTGTTTTAGTTGCACATTAGGCATGTCACAACAACACACGTTAATTACTTTATGCCAGGTGTGGGCAAACCACGGCCCGGGGGCCACATGTGGCCCGTTAAACGTTTTAATCCGGCCCGCCGAACTTGGAAGAAAAAAAAAATGAAATGAATAAACCTTGTTCATGTTTTATTGCTGGGGGGAGAGAGGGCTGCGCCAACTTTGGTCAGCACGTTGAAGGGAGGGGGGGGGGGGGGAGATTCAAAAGTTGGGAAAGATCACACTTACTCAGGCTACTCAATGATGCGAACTTTTTTAAAATGTTAAACTTTTTATGCTGTATTTTGTTTCCTGTTTGTTCAACAAAGTGATTGAAAGTGCACCGCAAGTTGTGTCTAAACTTCTACAGCTTGAGGGATTACAATTGATTCGAACAAGTGGTGCTAGACTATTGTTAAATTAGCTAACCAGTGGTGGGCGGTCAAGGCCATCAAAGGCCTTCTCTGCTGGCCTAACACAATGAAGAAATCATGGTCATATTCTTCACATTGATGTCATATTATAAACGAGTGTTGAATTTTTAGGTGAGAGTTCTTATCCAATCAGAATTCAGCTACCTCGTGTTGCTAGGCAGATTTCAAAATACCAGTAGTACGCACAATTCGTCCAAGGCCTTCAGATAAAATCGAGCGGGCGTCTGTTCTCTGTGAGCAAGGGAGCTTTTACGGTTGATAGACAGTCGCGATAGCCAATCAGATCACAAATTGATGACAGTAAGGCCTTCTCGCTGATGAACACGACTTGTGATTGGATACTCACTTGTGAGGGCGCAGCGCTATGCGGAATCAACACAACAGGAAGTCGTAACTGCCGACCGTTGGAAAATCTTAAATATATTCTTGCTTTTTTTAAACTACAATGGCCAAAGGAGGGAATTTAATTGCAGATACACTTGCGAGGCCATTTTCAAGACAAGCTAGGTCGTCCAACACTCACTTACTGTGAATATTATTCGTCCAGCCGTGGCGTTATGAGGGGGATTTATTCAAGTCGGACTAAGTAGGACTTCACTGAAGTCCAACGTGTCAAATGCACGGCCCGCCACTTTAGCCAACAATGTTTACTTTGCCGTAGACTTGTAGTTGTCCAAGTACCTGTTTCACTTTAGCGACATCCCGGATGAAAGCGGCGTTGTCCACGACGTCGTTTAGCTGTCGCAGCTGGCTGAGGTCCTTAATGTAGTCCTCGCCGATCACCTGAATGGGAAGATGGACATTGTTATTGTTCATGAGGCAGGGTGGGAATAAATAAAAAATAAACAAAAAAAATAAAACCTCAGCGATGAGCTCAGCCAGTCCAGGGTTGCACAGCAACAGCCAGCGTCTGGGAGTGATGCCGTTGGTCTTGTTCTGGAACTTCTTCGGCTCCAGTTCGCTGAAGTCGCGGAATCTACGAGGAGAAACATATTGAGAGGCGTAATCAGAATCTAAAAACTCTCCAAAGTCTGCCTAGCAACAAGCAGCCGCAAGTGTTACTTTTACAGGATTGTAACAGAAGTTGCGAGAGAGAATGAGGACACACTTGCGTCATTTTCTTGCATTTCACCCGTTTTGATCAAGCATCAAAACAGTCCAACAGCTGCACAAATAGCACTCGCAAGACATTTGTGACATGGACTAGAAGGAGCATCGCAGATATTTCAAGTAAGACAAAAATATCAATGAATGCATGAAAATTTATATCAAATAAAATTAGAATTAAAATAGAATTTTAAATAAATCTGACATTGTAAAAGAGAATAAGTGAATACAAGTAGAAATAAAAATGAGAAAGTATTTACAATTATTGAAAAAATACATTTGAAAAAAAATCATTGAATTTAAAAAAATATAAGTAAAAAAGAAAACAAGAACAATTGCACAAATTAATAGATAATAAAATTGCTGGAAAGGAATCACAAATCTAAAATAAAGTAAGAAAAAAAACAAAAATACAATTAAATGAAGGAATGAAAATGTCAATAAAAATTAAATATAAAATGAGAAAAAAATAGCTTGGATAAATATAAAATAGAATAGGTACAAATATTTACAAATAAAAATACAACTAAAAATATAAAATAGTCTAGTCATGAAAATAAAATAAAAAGGAGCGCAAAATAATACAATACAATAAAGTAAAATGTCAATAAAATTCACCTATAGTTAAATAAATTAAATGCAAAATAGTATGAATTAACAGAAATGAAAAGGTTTTTAAAAATGAAACAAAAATAAAAATGATACGAATTAAAATATAAATATTGTCCAAAAACAAAAGAAAATAACACGAATAAAACGGGTAAAAAAGTTTAAATTTAATTTTTTTAAATTACAAATGCAAAAACGTAAAAAATAGAAATTGAATTTAAATCCAAACAAAACCAAAGAAAAACATAGCATGAATTACCAAATAAATAAAAAAAATAAATTATTAATAAAAATAAATATGCGAATAAAACAAAAGAAAGAAAAAAAAAATCAATGGAGCATTTCCAAAACAAGATAAAATACCAGAATAAAATGAATTGTTTGTGGCCTCACTCACACTTGGGTCTTGATGATGTCGGAGTGTATACGAGCGACCCCGTTGACAGCGTGCGAGCCCACGATGCAAAGGTGCGCCATGTTCACCCGCTTGCCTCCCTCCTCCTCAATCAGCGACATCTTCCTCAACTTGTCCACGTCGTTGGGGAAGAGCGACGCGATCCTCTGCGGGCGTGAGAGCAAAACAAAACTAATTTCAAATTTCACTTCCTTTTAGCTCGTCCCAAAGGCCACACGGCTTGACAACATTTTCGGAAACCCGTTCAAGCAGTTTTTGTTCAAGTGGGACTAACGGACCGAATCAAACGCACAGGAAAGTACAACCAATTTTTAGAGGCGTTGGGATTTTTATTTTGAAGTGTTGAAAAACAAATTGTATTCGGGATGAACTGAACAATTAAAGTCGAAAATTGGGAGGGAAAAAAAAAAGTGTGGAAATTTACATTTGTGTGTTTCTTAATGTCTAACTCGTTTGGATATTTCTTGTAATTGTTTGTCTAACATTTTTGCATTGTTGTCTAATATTTTAATAAATATATTTAATAAAATATATCCGGTTTTTTTTTGTCATGAGTGTGGTCAACACAATTAATTAAACTCATATCTCATGGCACAAGTGTATTTGTATCCCATCTATCAATGCCTTTCGTTGGTTTTTCCCCATCCAGTTCTCCCTTCCTCTATTATGGCGCAGCTGAAGATGTGATGTGGTGGCACCTTGACGGCTAAGCGCATTTTTGCATCGTGTTTTGGTTCATAATTGTCCTAATATTTTAGTTTCTCTTCTACGATATTTTTTGTAGTGTGTGAGGCGCTCACATCAAGGTGGATCTGGTTGATCTGGAAGATGATCTGCAGGTGTCGCGGCAGGAGTGTTTCCATCAGCTCCACAGGCCAGCGCTCCAGAGCCTCGGGGAGAACTGTGTGGTTGGTGTAGGCAAAGGTGCGCTTGGTCAGGTCCCAGGCCTGTTGGAGATGGAATTGAAGTTTTCTCGGCTGGGGTAATGAACAAGCGCCGCCTCCACCCCAAGTCCAGAAAGACTCACCACGTCCCAGTCCAGCTTCTCGATGTCTACGAAGATCCTCATCAGTTCCGGGATGGCCATGGCTGGGTGGGTGTCGTTCAGCTGGATGGCAACCTGCAATCACAGCATTCACTTTACATCCAACACTTTATATCCAAAAAGTTGAATAAAAATACTACAAGCAACTAACTGTTCTGTCCGTTTCCAATATTTTTCCAAGTATTTATTTTTCATTGAATATTGCATATTTTTATTTAACTTTTCAAATAATGTCCCGCAGTATTTTTCATATTGTATCAGTCTCTGATGTATTGCTTTTTATCTAATATTTGTCTCCAATATTTTTTTTGTAATTTTTTTGTTTGGTCTTATTTTTATTCCAAATATTTTCATATTTTCTAATATCTGTTTTTTTCTCATTTGTGTACTTTTCTCGTGTTTTGATATTTGTCTTTAAATGTTTGTTTTTTCTCCAATATTTGAATTTATTTGAATATTTATTTTTTTGTATTTTTACCAAGTATTTTTTGTATGTTTCCATTGTATGTATTTTTTTTCTAGTATTTATCTTTCATCTGTTTTAATAAATATTCTTTTCCCCCTAATTTTATATCACTCTTTTATATTTTTTCAGAAATTATTTTTCAATATTTTTTTCAAATATTTTTGTTTGTCTCATTTTATTTTGTATATTTTTAAAATTGGTACATTCTCTAATAATTTTGTACTTTTCCCCCCTCTTATTTTTACATTTCTTTCAAAAATATTTTTTAATGAGTTTTTTTCAAATATTTATTTTGTATTTTCATTATTTAGTCAGGGCAACAAATTAGATAATTGTTACATTTATTTTATTTTAGATTCATTTTTCAGATTTTTGTTTATTTGATGGTCATGTATTTTCTTATATTTGTATTTTAATTTTCAGATTTTTGGATTGTTTCTTTTATTTTGTATGTGCTTATTTTTTATTTTCCCTAACGTTGTATTTTTTTTTAGTTCATATTTATTTTCATTTATTAGTTTTGTATTTTTCATATTTTTTTTCTCTAATTTCTTTCGCTCTAAAACATTTAGGAAAGACTGTCCTAAGAGGGGGGGGGATACTCCAACTCGTTTATCATTCATTCTCTTGATGCAAAGGGATAACATGAAGGCGCTTCCTGTTTGAGATCTCACTTTATCAGGGAAGCTGTCGAACGACATTCGTCTGGGCGCCCCCTCCTTGGTGGTCTTGAAGCGGCGAATGATGTCCTGCAGGGTGGCGGCCACCACAAAGTACTCCTGCTTTAGACGCAGCTCTTTGCCCTCGAAAAACTGAACCATAGCAAAGAAAGGACATTTCATTTCAAATATTTTCGAGCACCAGTGGCAGTTGAATTCTTACGTTGTCGTTGGGGTAGAGCACTCGGGAAATGTTCTCGGCCAGATTACGGTCCAGGACGGCCTCGATGTAATCTCCCACATTAACTGTATAGACGCATGGACACACGTTTTAAGCAACGCATCCTGTTTCCCCACAAAGAAACAGGAAACTGTCTTGCAAGAGTAACGGGGATCTCACAGTCTCTCAGGTTGAAGTCGTTGGGCGCACGAGCGGACCACAAACGCATCGTGTTGACCGTGTTGTTCATGTAGCCTGGAATGGGGGTGTCATACGGCATCGCCAGCACCACCTAAACGGGTCAAACACGTGCACAGGATAAAGTTGCAAATTGTTTTCTTCTTGCTAGGAGGGAGGCATAACAGAAAATAATCGAGAAGCACTGCTATACATGAAGCATTTTTTTTCTCTCCCATAAACACACAGTGGTTGGATTTTATCAGCAAGTAATATGTGACCCAGATACCTGCGTGTCGACCCACTTGGTGCCGTCCTCGGTCTCTTCCACGCGTCCGTAGAAGTGAACGGGCAGCATGTACTCGGGCCGAGCCTTCTCCCAGGGGTTGCCGTGACGCAGCCAATCATCTGCCTCTTCCACCTGCATGAGCAATGAAGACATCAGACGTTGATGCTACGTTGCTAAAAAAATGTACTTTCCAAACATTTTGGGGTATTTTTTCCGCTCTTTTTTTTTCTTAATATTTTTTTTCACCCATATTTTTTGCAATATACTTGAGATTTTTTCTCTTATTTTTCATCTTATTATTCCCATTATTTATTCTGATGATTTGATACAAATTTTTTGGCTTTAATTGTTTTTTTTCTTCTAATATGATAATTGATTTATCATCATATTTGCTTTTACTAAATATTCATATATATTCATGAAGCGGCGAATGATGTCATTATATATATATATATATATATATATATATATATATATATATATATATATATATATATATATATATATATATATATATATATATATATATATATATATATATATATATATATATATATATTATATTTTTTTTGCGTAAAAAGTTTGCATAATTTTCTTAATATCTTACCGGTTCTCTTGGTATATTTCTTCTCATATTTTTTGCAAATCATTTGGTTAGTTTTGACCCAGCATTTGCAAATAATTTTTCATTTTTCTGCAAATATATTGAGGATTATTTCTTTGGCTGTCCTAAAATGGGTTTGCTAATTTGTGCAAAAGTGCATGTTTGCACTGGAGGCCTAAACTGCAAATAAGCAGGAATCCCAAAGGGCAAAAAAAAAAAAAAAGATTTTCTGTGTGCGTGTATCGAACACCCACGTTATTGCTAATGATTAGCTTATGCTGCATGGTGACCTACTCCACTTTGGCCCCACGCCCGATTTCGTCATAAGAATGAGAAAATAAAAGAAACTGATTAGAGCTGCATTCTGAACTGATGCCTTTGTTGTACCTGCCAGCCGTCCCTAATTTTCTGGTTAAAGATTCCGTATTCGTAGCGGATGCCGTAACCATACGCCGCCAGTCCCAGAGTGGCCATGGAGTCCAAGAAGCAAGCTGTTGGAAAACAAAAGACATGTTTAGACCGTCCCTTATTGAAGCTGTTTTTTTTTCGTTTGGAATAAATGTAAAAAAAAAAGAAATAACAACAAAGCCAAAGAAAAAGCTAAATGCGCTGTTTTTAATGCTTTGATGCCCACTGAACTAAACTCTTGATTGTGTATGATGTATTACATTGATATCGCCATGTATCCCATGTATCAATACCGCCACGCGTCATAATGATATCATGATGTGAAATATCAATATCATAATTTAGCCTATTAATATCATGACGTATCGCATTATGTATCGATTGTTATGCGACATGTATTGCAGAAATAGATCACACCAATAAAGCCATGAATGCTTGCCATGTATCATTTTGATATCACTTTGTATCGCATCAATTAATCGTAATCATCATCAACATCGATATCAATGTAACATATCAACAGTGAAATGTATCACATTACCATTGTAATATATCATACCCATTTGAATGTATCGTATCGTTTTCACAATATATCGAGTCAGTATGTTGCGGAATACTATGGGTGCAATGTATCATGTTAATATAACGTATGTGTATCATTTTAATATTATATTAGGTTTATATTGCTTTTGTAAAGTGCGTTACTGACACACAAGTGTCATATCGATATCGCGATACGACGTATCGTTGCATGCGGCAATGTATTGTAACGATACGGTGATTTTTGAATGGCAATGTATCGTACTGATATTGGGATGAATCATCCCAATATTTCATAGCAACACATTGATTTTTATTATTATTTGTATTATATTTTATACACGTATTATTTACCGTACATCATGATGTAGCATTTATCAAAATATCGTAACGTATCAAATCGACATTGCAATGTTGCTTAAAAAGGTTACAAAAATGTCACATAGACGCTAATTGTACGGTGTATCCCATTATGTGTTAGCATTAGCATTAAGCTAGCAGATATTTGGTTGACTGAAATAATGTAATGCAATTCTATTTTCCATGTATAATTTGACAGCGAATGACAAGTGTGAGTGGCAAAAAAAAAAAAAAACAGCGCGAGATGAAGCCTCTTTTTTTGATGAACATTTACAAATTCAAATTGCCGCTTGTTCAGCGACACGAGTCACCTGGCGCCCCAAAGCCCTTGTATTTTGCACTCTCAAGTCAAAGCTGGAAAAAAAAAAAAACTGTCCGGCTCTTATCTTGCAGCACCGCTGTACAAGCATATTTTGCAACACGTCTGGCTCGGGTTCATACGCTCACCGACCTCGTAAAACCTCCTGAGACCGGGCATCCAGTCAAATATTTCTAATTGTTTGTCTTTTTGCAACGCCTTCAACCTTCTACCTGCAAGTCTGCCCAGGCCTCCGTTGCCCAGACCCGCGTCCTCCTCCACCTCCTCCAGCTCCTCCATGTCCAGGCCGAGCTACACGCCACACACACACACACGTGCGCACACGCAACAACACAACATGCTAACAAACACATGCAAAGGTGGTATGCAAATGAGCCAGTCTGACCTGGTAAATAGCTTCGTCGCAAGCGTTTTGCAGGCCGAGGTTGATCATGGTGTTCTGCAGCGTGCGGCCCATGTAGAACTCCAGGGACAGGTAGTACACTCTCTGCACTCAGTCACACAAAACAGAAAGAATTCATGCAACAGGAAAGTTACACCACAAGGTGCAAGCGTGGACATGATTTGAAGAAAAGCATCATTTGGGATATCAACTAGTGTAAAGGGGGGGAAATGCTATTGTGATGTTTAGCGTGGATGGATTGATTCTTTTTTTTTTTTATCCATTTATCGATTAATGGTGAAATGATTCAGCACGCAAATGGCAAAAATTTGTAATTGAAGCCCATTTTAAATGCATTGAATTCTGTGTGTCGTACTCTAAATATATGATATTTAATAACATCGAAAGATGAAAATGGAATACTATTTGTATGTCTTTGTTCGTTTTGATATATTTTTCATTGCCTTAACAAATAATTAGTGAATTGATTTATCGTAATTAAATACAGTGAATCAATAAAATACAACATTTTATGAATAAAGAAAATTTATCTCATAAAATATATGGCTAATTTACAAGAATGAAACAAATCATGCTATAATCTGGAACTGAAAATAATTAGTCACCAAAATAATTAGGAAAAGGGAACCATTTTACATATATTAAAACGTAAAAAATTAAATGATTAATAAAAAAAAATGAGAATGTATTACATTTATTTTATTATCAAAATAAAGTGTTTTTTAATTGTACATATAGATAAAAGAAAACAAATTTCATGTTTGTCGTGAAATTGGCTGTTCTCATCTCCAACCTCTCTCTTCAAGGCGGGATTTGAAAAACACATGACAGATGTACATGAACTATGGTAGTCCATTAATGCGACCTCCACGCCCTGACAATCCCCCCCCCACCCGCCACCGCAAAAATCACAGGGCAACGACACGGCAAACATGCCGGGGCAGCATTTACAAACTTTGATGTCAAGTTGGGGACTGCAAAATATCATACTGCTGGCCGCTAATGCCCCCGCAGGCCTTAAGTTGGAGACCTTTGATATGAATGCTAAATAAGAATATAATATAAAAAAAAATAATACTTTTTCATGAGCGCGTGCAGGTGTCCCTAATGAAGTGTTCAATGTGTTTTTGATTTTCTTTTTACTTTTTAGCGATCTTTATTGCTCGCACCTTGGGGTCAGCCTCATAGTAGAACTGCTGCGTCCGGATCCAGCGGCCCACCAGGTGGTCGCGGACGGTGTGCGCCAGGGCAAAGTAGTAATCCCGCGGCGTGGCGATATTACGGTCCTTGACAAGCGTAAAGTGCAAGTGGCGGTTGAAGTCCTTCTTCAACTCAGCTACGTTCTCGACGCCCACGATGCCGCGGATGCTGATTTGCTTGCGCTTCTCCTGGTCGCTCAGCGGGGTGGCCATCTCTCTGCCGGTTTTCTGTTCGCCTCGAGTGCGTCTGAGTCCGGGTAGCTGCTGTCCTGTCACTCGGTGGGAGCTCCGAGAGTGAGTGGCGCTCCAGAGGTGAGGAAGTCAGCTGTCATTGGTAGGCGGGGGCAAAGAGTCTCTTTGAGGAAGTAGGAAGCGTAGTTTCTTTCACCTTGCGTTCGACTTTAAGCCATTCTGCTTTCACTAAATCGACGTCAAGACTTCGCACTATATCACTGAAATATGTGTTTCCAAATATAGTAATTATTGAATCGTTAGTCATTTTTTTAATGTGACGTTTCTGCTGTCAACATTTTTGACCAATCAAATTCCAGCAAGCATACTTTCGGCCAACTAAGTTTTCGGAAGTCAACTTTCGACCAATCAGCTCTCTTCTTTCGCAACCATTCTCTACTTTGTTGCCCACATTAAAAAGACACGCAATAATTGATCACATTATTTGACACATTATCACTTTTAAATATGACGTTTCTTTCGTTTTAGTCTCTGTTATCTCAACATTTTTAGCCAATCAACTTTCAATAATTCGACTTTCGGCCAATCAGCTCAATGCCCGTCACTTCCCTTCTTTGGTTTTATTTAAATTTTTTTATTTATTTTGTTTATTAATCAATTTATTAAAAATAAACATGACATTAATTAAATTATTATTCACACGCTAACTATTTAATATGACGTTACTCAATTTTTTTTGCTCCTTCACCTCTCACCCAATCCAATTTAATTCAACACACCTTTTGGTCAATCAACTTCCAGCAAGTTTACTTTCAGCCCAAAAACTTTCAGCAAGCTAACTTTTGGCCAATTTTGTTGTTCTTGTTGCTCAAATTACAAATACAGGAAGACAATTAATCATATTGAAATATTAATCCCGTAGTTTATTAAATTGCCCATCACAACATTACTTTTTTAAATCAGCTTTCGGCGACTCAACTTTCAGTTTTTTTGCTATTATTAATTTACACATATTACAATAGGCATTCCTTTTGTCACCCATTTATTGAATATTCACATATACAGGAAAAAAACACAGGCTCATATAATCATAATAATAATGTAGCCGTCATCTAGAAATAGAGGAGACATATAGAACTATCTCATGGCAATAATTTAGAACAGAAATAGCCTCACACGCACAAATATGATTATGTGCATTTAAATAGACTATATATATACTGTATATGAGCCAGTGTCGCCCAGCGACTGTGCAATAATAATTCATAAAAAGCTGCGATAGACAAACTAAGCATCTGCTAGTCTATTTGATTTGCTCACTCATACATTCACACATCTATTAATCTTCAATTTTTTTAAAAATCAAAAACGCACTTAAAGTCATTGTGTTGGTCTGACATGGATGCAGTTGTCTTGGTCACAAGCAGCATAAACACCTGATGAGAACATTCTGTTGGAAATATTGTACATATATATCATATAAATATATATTACACTTGTTATAGCTGAGCTTTGTTGTTCCTATATGTAAAAGTAGCAGCAGGTGACGTAACAGGGTGAACCGGGGGACTCTGCTCTGCTCTGTCGTGTCTGACGAGATATCAAACGTCGGTACACAGCAGCATATAGCACCTTATGCATGGATGTAGTATGCGATAACCCTCCCCGGACACAACATTAGGTACACCCATGAATGACAGCTAGTATACTAGTAGTGTTGAAAGCCACTTTCATACTGGAACATTTTTTCTGGTCCACCCCTACCATCCTGTACAGGGTAAAAGGCATCGGTGAAAAAATGCTGAGACATGGGGTGTGACGTTCAAGAATATCATTGGTTCGCTGTGACTTATTAATATACGCGTGAAGTTATTTTATTTTTGAGGATTTACAGGTTTTAAGCATTTACTGTGGTAAAGGTAATCTGAAATGTAAATTTGGATTCTTCACACCCATCATATAATATGGTGAAAAGTCAAGATTATTAGCACTTTTAATTAATCCCAGAAATTTCCACTAGAAGAAACCCCTCAATTCCAGCGTTTTTCTGGATTTTGACTGATTTTGCGAGCCCGACTTAATATCGTGTTCTAATGCTATAAAAACAGAGCAATGAGGCAAAAAAAAAAAAAAAAAGGCTAAGACGTATAAATACGTCTTTGGGAGGCGGGGACTATATTTTTGAAACCGTATATGTATGTCTTATGGATTGAATGAGTTCATGACTCAGGTGTTGAAATGCAGGCCAAGTTTGAAGTCAATCAGATGAATCCTCGAAAGCAAAGTGGCAAATGTTTTTGGAATGTGCTAAAAGTGGACATTCATAAAAAAAAAATCCTCACTTGCTTTCCTTTCATTTTTGTGTATGGCTTCTGCTAACTTTTTTTTTTGTACATCTACACATGCAAAACTGACGAAAAAAAAAGAATACCAATTATGGAAAACAATAAGAAGCTGCTCGGGCCCTAACTCGAGCTTGCAAGTTAAACAATGGCCAAATGCTGGTTTTCTCTTCAAGCTTTGATGTGGCCTCTGTGTAAACATTGGTATTTTCCTGACTTTTTTTCACGTCAACAGTGATTATAAATGGCATTGATATGGAACGGATGCATCAAGTGGCAATATATGAGCCTTAAGCAATTTTGCAGTATCTCTGAACGAGGCTGTCGGCGGTAGTCGTTAGCCCCTTTTACACAGCTTGTAAAAGCCGTCCTTTTACCTCCATTTATCGCTCTTGCCTTTCATTAAAAAAAAGGACTGCGGTGATGCTAGGCTAAGGGTACTAAGTTTAACACTCGACGCTCGTTTATTTTGTCAAAAGCAATTGTCCCTTTCTGACCACTATTTTAGACATATGGAAGGCCGTACTTCTTTGCAAAAGTGCACATAATTGCAGACTTTTCCGGGTGGTGTGTAAAAGGCTCAGGTACAGAATATACTGTAAATGCCAGAAAGAGTGACTGTCACGGCACTGATGCAGCAATTTTCCAGGCTCTTGATGGTGGTCGTTAGCACCTTTTGCGCCGTTCACAAATGCCGTCCTTTTTCCGCCATTTTTTTTTTTCTCAAGCAATGCCACAACACGCAACACTCATTTTTCCCACCCTCGTGCAAGCAATTTTCACTTTCCAACCACCAGGCGCAGACGCCGTGTTGCTACGAGATAGGGATTTTTACGTAAAGGTCCAGTTGCTGCTATTTCGCAGGCTCGCTGTTCCAAAGAAAGCAGGCGTACCTAATATTGTGGCCCGGTGAGCTCATGTAGATTCCTTGAGATGTTTAGTTTGGTAAGTTCTTCCCGGGAAACAAAAAAGAAAAAAAAAAAATAAGTCCGATATTGCCCGCTTTTAAATTCCACACATACTACATTATCAAGCAACTAAATAGACTGCTCAATATAGCTAAACGTCCAATAAAAAAAACCACAATAATTTATACACTCTTTTTGCAATATAAAATACAAAAATGCCTTTCCATCGTTGTTTTCACTCACAACAAGCCACGAGAAGCGCACAAACAAAAGCTTATTTTTTTTAGAGTCCAAACCCCCTCTTTCTCACTGTGCTTTTAAATTGAGGGGGGGCGGGGCGTTGGGGAGGCGGGCTGTCGTTGGAGGTGCGGTGTTTAGCACATGTGAGCGATGGGATCAACCTCCCCCGGGGTGTAGAAATCCGGGATGGGCAAACCGGTGTGCAGCGTCACCTGTTGGGAAAAGAAAAAAAAAAAAACAGTAAGTGATTATGAAGGATGCCGGTGGGGGGCGCTGTTACTCCACTTAAAAAAAAAACAAAGAACTTCAAACACCCTGCTCCACATATTTTGGGGGTTAGTTTTTTTAAAAAAAAAAAAATCCTTTAAGCAGACAGCCCTAAGGAAAGACTTTAAAGAAGCGCTGAAGAACACACGACGGTATAATGAATAGTTGATAAATTGTTTGTAAAATATTTAAATTGGGAAGCTTTAATCTGAGTGTTCGGAATAATATAAATATTATTAAATCATCTGTATTAACTGGATTATGTTTAATGTATTTTTACGGATGTACATAATTACTTAATAACACAACAGATTTTTGTATTATATATATATATATATACATATATATTTTTTTTATTTTATTTTATTTATTTTTTTTGTATAATTCCATCTACGTTTGTTCGGCGCAGCTAAAATGTGAGCCCATGTGAGCCATGTGTTGTACCTGCACATTCCGGTTGAGGCTAATGGCAGGGTAGAAGGCGCCCTCCAGGCCCTCGAAGGCCACGGGCCCCTGCTGCTCGTCGTTGATGAGAAAGATGAGGATCTGACGCGTGAAGTCCAGCAGCACGCCGATGGTGGAGCCTTTGCCGATGCCGCCATCCGTCCTGTGCCAACGCACACACACACACACACACACAAAAATGCTGCATCAACTCCATTTTAGAATTCCTCACATCCCCCAAAAGCTGTGGCACGTTTGGTCGCTCGCTTGTTGCCAGGCAGAATACTCAAGGCTGCATCAGAACAGCCACAGAGGCGGAAGAAAAAATGAAATTATACGGCGAACAGAATATTACAGAAAATATTTGATTCATTTCATGCAAATCTTTTTTCTCAATTAGCGATGACCTTTTGATGTACGAGATTGTGCCGGAAAGCCACAAAAAAAAAAAAGAAAAAATTATAAACAGCAAAAAAACGCCTACTCGAACAACTGAAGCTTATTTGCGTTAACAAGACACTTTAAAGCTGTGGTCTTCAATCCTGTTCCTCCCAGTCCAGTGTCCTGCCTGTTTCCCTTCTCAACACACCTGATTCAAATGATCAGAAAATCAGCGAGGTCTGCAGAAGCTAGATCACGATCCTGATCATTTTGCAGGGAAAGATAGAAAACAGGCAGGACAGTGGCCATCGAGGAACAGGATCGAGGACTCGTGCTTTAAATGGTGTTGTGTGTGTGTGTGTGTGCTGACTAACATTTCACACAAGCTTGAATGCAATTGGCTAATTTTGAACACAGACACATCCCAGTAATAAGAAAGTGTGCATATTTGTGCAACTGGATTAATAACCGTTGTTTATTTGTATGTCCCATCTTGAAAATATATATTTTTTAAATCAGTTGAGTTGCACAGGCTACAGGCCACAATGATGGTTTTTTTTTTTAATTTGACAAAAACCTGACATTTTAACAGGGGTGTGTAGACTTTTTCTAATCACTTTAAGTCTCTCATGCATATGTTTTAGACTTTTATGCGCACAAAACCCCCAAAAACAAACGTTTGTGTCTATTACCTGTTGGTGTGCGAGTTGTTGTGCATGAACCAGGACCGGTTGTTGTCCACGTACATGGCCCAAGCCTTGTCGTCCTTGCCCAGCATGACGTCTTTCAGGACGTCGGCGCGTGCCACCCCGAAGGCCGGGTCGGGATGGTTGTCGTAGCGGTCCAGCGTCATCTCCCAGTAGTGGACGCCGCGCGAGAAGGCTACGCCGCCGAGTGCCACGCGGTCGTCGTAGCTGTTGCACGTCACCGTCAGGTTGTCGTTGGACAAGATGATGTCCGGGTGTGCCGACGCCGCGTCGAAGGTGAACCAGGCCACTGCGCCCAATGCAATACAGCGAGTTAGATTGGAGATTGAAGTGTGGGGGTACTAGAATCGTGGGCTCCCTCTAGTGGTATGCGAAGGAATCACTGCTTAGCTTTTTATTACAATGCATTTATATATGTTTATATTTATATACCGTATTTTCCAGACTATAAGCCACTACTTTTTTCTTAGATTTTGAAACATCCGGCTAATACAATGGTGCATCTTTTCTGTGGATTTCTCTTTCACCACTAGGGGCGCTCTATAGTTAAAAAAATACGTCAAATAAATGTTAATATTTTTTTTCTCTTGGGTCTGTTCTGTTTTAATTAGCAAAGTTGTTGTCGTGTTAAAATGCACTGTTTTAAGAATGTGTTTATGTGCATTCACAGTAAAAAATTGTTCTGTACATGCAGTAAACAAATCATTTTTGTCAACACAAAAAACTGCGGCTCATGTACAGGTGCGACTTATAGTCCGGAAAATATATGCCAATATGCGAGTGTGTGTGCATGTGAGTATGGATCTGCTTTTTTTCTCATCGAAAATTAGCAGCCGCCACTTGTGTTTGTGTTTTGAACATGTGCAGCAAGTCATGGAAGCGAGCGAGAGCGAGAGAGCGAGCTTACCTGACTGCATTTCACCCGGAGGGAGTCCAGCTGCGAGAAGGGAGAGGTGATAGCGAAAGGTAGGAGAGGAAGCAGCTTTAGCCAAGAAAGCATGAACACTTCATGTTTTTCTTTCTTTTTCTTAAGCCATTGAAAGAAAGCAAGCTCGTGCAGCCAGAGCACTAAAAAATTCGGAGTGGATTTTCTCACATTGCTAACAAAATTATTTATATATATTTATATATATATATATATATATATATATATATATAATATATATATATCTACATTATATATATATATATATATATATATATATATATATATATATATATATATACAATTTTACTACAAAGGGTAAAAAGGTTTGTTTACCGTGAGACGTGTACATGACGAGCGTCTTGCTGTACTGTCCCACCCCGCTGGCGTTGAAGGCCTTCACCCTGGATTTGTACGTGCTGTTGTAGTGCAGGCCGTCCACCGTGCAGATGGTCTCCGTCCCCACGTACACTTCCTGCGGAGGGAGCGCACACACCGCAGTGTTTTTTTGGCGACAGCTCCAAACAAGTCGGAACGGCGGCATGTGGGCGGGTCTGCCCACGCCGGGGTATTAATAAAGACGGGCGTTGGTGAGTCAGCAAGCACAAGATGAGTGTGATATTAAATCAATGTGCAAAATGATCATTCAAGAACACAAACTCGAAAAAGATGACAATTCGCGTCTATACCCTGAAGTGGCCGCCGTCACCATCGTCCAGTTCCAGGATGTATCCGTCCACGGGGATGGTGGAGAGTGGCGGTTGTTTCCATGACAACGTGGCGCTGTTGTTTTCCGCGCAGCATTCTTCCAGCTGGAGCATGGGAGCCGACGGCACTGGGGAGGATGAGGCCACGCAAGTGAGTACACAGGAGCAACCCACGCTCACTATTCGGCAGCGTGCACAGCAAATATATTTGTTGGAAAGAGACCATTTGGCATTGAGGAAAGCTCTTGTTTCATATCATGATAAGATTGAGAAAAAATATTTATATATGTATATTTATATATATATATATATATAAATCTAAAAAGAAGAAATATAAAATAAAATAAATAAAAACATCAAACTCAAACAGTGCAGAAAAATAATACTGAAACAATAGGAAACTGAAACATGTTTTTCATAACAAACTAATACAAAAAGTACAAATATACAGCATCAAGACAATAAATACTGAAATATTCCAACAAAAACATTTGAAAATATTGCCAAATAAGTTTTTGTTTTTTTTTACAAAACAAATGATGCTAAAAACATTTTTCAAGTAATTAAGAAATAACACAAACATATTCTTTAAAAGACATTGCAAAATGATTCAACAAAAATGACGCAACAAAAACTAGAAAAAATACCAAATTATGATGTGTATCCGATAGAAGTAATGCACAAATATTAGAAAAACAAGCAATAATTAAAATGTAAAATGGTAAACTGATGTGTGACATTTTATAGTTTATCTATAAAATGTTTCAAAAAAATTGTCCCTGGAGAAAAGGTCAAGTATCAAGAGCAATATATTTTTTGGGAAACGAGAATACCTGAACAAAAATTAAATGTAAAAAAATATTGTAAAAATGATTAAGAAAAAAAACAAGCTAAATACGGTGGAAACGAAAACCGACTAACTCATTATTTGCAAAATTTTAATACGATGGCTATAAATGACAAAAATATTATATATATTAGAAAAAAACAGAACACAAAATATGTTAGCAATAATAATAAAGATTTAAAGCCGTAATACTAAATATGAAAATAATTTATGACTTGACAAATAATAAGTCATCATGACCACGTGTGTGTTTCTGTGTGTGCGTGTGGTGAGGTTTAGAAAAATATGCATTTAAAAATGTAAACCAAAATATCAGAGATAAATATATTAGAAACTATAAAACGGTCTCGCGAAAACACAAAACTATTCATTACGATATTGGTAGCGATAACGATAATTGTTATCGCTCCCAAAAAAAAAATAAAAAAATAAATAAATCATCATCAAGACCGTACCTTTCATCTGCACAAAGTCAAGCTGGTGGATGGTCTGCAGCAGCGGCGCGCTGTCCAGAGTCAGGTCGAAGTCGCTGGTCATCCTGGGCGTCAGCGTCCCTTTGCCCCACTGGCTCTCCGTCATCAGAACCCTCCGGATCAAAGCGTCGGAGATCTGACAAACAAAAAGGACTGGTCAGGGAGCGGTCGCCAATGACAAGGACGAAGCCAGCCAGTCCCACCTGGAGGAAGCCGCTCGGGTCGTTTTCTTTGATCACCTCCAGGCAGTACTCCATCAGGCCTGTCGTCTGGCGCAGCTTCACCGTGCAGTGCGAGATCTGATCACGCACCACCTGGAAAAAAAAAAAAAAATCCTCCAAATCATGCTTCCTCATCGTCTCATATGCTCATTAAGACAAAATGTCTGGAGGTATATTACAGCTGAAAAAAAACTGTATTGCGATTTTTCTGACCGTTAATGCAATTTCGATTTGATTTGTGAGTTTGTGACATTTACAAACATGACAGAAAATGCCATTATAGTTACTTTATGTTTTGACATGTATGTACAACAGTGGCAGTTCGTGCATTTCATACGTAGGCCTTCAGTGAAGTCCTACTTAGTCCGACTTGAATAAATCCCCCTCATATTACCCTCATTTATGACACCACGGTTGGAGAAATAATGAACAGACTCTTACGCACTACTGAGTGAGTGTTGGATAACCTCGCTTCTCTTGAAAAGTCCGACTTGAAAATGGCCCCGCAAGTGTATCTGCAATTAAATCCACACTTTTCCCTCCTTCGGCCATTTTGGTTTAAAAAAAGCAAGAATATATTTAAGATTTTCGAACGGTCGCCAGTTACGACTTCCGAGTGTGTTGATTCCGCGTAGAACCGCCCCCTCACGAGCGACTATCCAATCACAAAACGCGTTCATCGACTTCAAACTAAGGCCAGCAAGAAGGCTCACTGTAACCAAATCGTGATCTGATTGGCTATCGCAACTGTCTATAAAGCTCCCTTGAGACACAGAACAGACGCCGTGCGATTGTATCTGAAGGCCTCGGACGAATAGTGCGTGCTCGGGGCATTATGAAATCTGCCTGGCAACACGAGCTATCTAAATTCTGATTGGATAAAACCTCTAACCTAAAAATACAACACTAGGATATAATATGACATCAATGTGAAGAATATGATCATGATTTCTTCATTATGTTAGGCCAGCCCACCACTGAAAAAATTGCTCTCTTTTCCATGGTGAGGCTGGAACACATTAATGGCATTTCCATTCATTTCAATGGGGAAAGATGATATGAGATCCAATACGCTGTTCATGAAAAAAATAAATCTGAAAACGAGCATGAATAGGTCGACGTAAGTGTTGAAAAGCATCGCAGGACTGCTGTCAACGTGCTGAACCAAGCGCGACGTTTTCACACAACAGGATGCGCGAACAGTTGTCCCGTTTACATCAGAGAGGCTGTAGCTATGAGCATTTTCTATTTGATTTTTTTTTTTTTTTTTTTTGCCACACTAGCATCTCCGAGCACGTCAACATTGATCCTGACATCCCCGACAGTCCATCTATCACGGCAGCTGTCCACAGAGCCTCCTTTTTGGGAAAAGACACTCAAGTAAAACACACACACACACTCTGAGTGGAGATGGACGAGGGGTTGCTAGGTAACAGTAACCTGGTCGCAGCGATGAGGGGGCTGAGAGGAGGAAAAATCCTGCAGCGAAAAACATGGAGGATGACAACCACAAACAGTGTCGTTCGACATATAACATTTGACATTCCTCCAGTCACGGCATCGCGAGTTCGTGCAAGGTCACCATGGAGGTGGCAGAATTTTCCTTCAAGCCGTCGCCCTGTCATGGCCGCCGAAGGGTGCACTGTCACTGAGCACAACTCCGCCGACTTCCCACTTCGATGAAACCGACACATTGACGAGACACGGTGGCCACAAGTTGCCCACAAATTAAGGACACGCAATTGGATCAAAGCTGATTTACATATTCAATATTTTGGAATATTAATGACAAAGCCGACTTAAAAAAAACTTTTGAAAGGGCATCTTGCTCATTTACAACAAACCGATTTACAAATTGCAAACCTAGTAAAAGGAAGGAAAAAAAAAAATAATTAAGCTAAAAGGGGACCTCACTGTGTTTCAATAAGAGTATGGCAACAGGAAGTCAACATTGTCCTTAATACAAAAAAAAAATTAAAGTCAGGCATGGCTAATTCCCTTTGAACAAAAGCTGCGACAGCTTCTATATGAGCATAAAAATAAAAGCCAAAGAACAAGCCAAAGAGATTCCTTTGATGGATCCATTCCTGTCGTGACTGCGCCACAAATTCTGCCTAGCAACAAGTGACCATATGAATATTACGTGACCAATTGCATGGTGAAATTGTAATTAATGCGCTTTTACTACATTCCTGTTTTTTTTTTTAATTTTTTTTTTTATTCTTCGTTCTCACACTGCGGAGCTACACCAGACCAAATCGAGGGACGAGGCATTGAATCACCGTGACAACTGCGACGCGGCCGCAGAGGACGGGAGCTTGTGGTTGCCAGTGCGGTAAAAATCAGAGTCACTCGCGTCTCATAAAGACTAAACGCTTTCCTCTGGCTGACTGATAACATCGATAACACGCTCAATTATTTAGTTTGCCTCTTTATAAGGGAACGGTGCCATTCTCAGAGTGTCCTTAATCCTCCGGGAGGCTCGGAGGAGACAATGCAGGCAGTTCATTCCAGGCCACTGAGTGTGCTCGTAAATATTCAGCTTTGAAAGCGAGCAAAGTGTGGCTTCTGTAACTCTTTTTCACACTGACAACTAATATATTTTGGGCAGTAGGCGGGATACGCCCGGAACTGGTTCCCAACCAATCGCAGGGCACACAGAGACGATTAACCATCCGCGCTCACACTCATACCAAGGGGCAATTTCGAGTGTCCAATCAACCTGCCATGCACGTTTTTGGAGTGTGGGAGGAAACCGGAGGACCCGGAGGAAACCCACGCGGGCACGGGTGAGAACATGCAAACTCCACACAGGGAGGCAGGAGCCGGAATTGAACCCACGACCTCTGCACTGTGAGGCCATGGTGCTAACCAGTCATCCACAGAAGGGGGGGGGGAGAGATCGAGATAGAGAGAGATAGAGAGAGATAGAGAGAGAGAGGAGGAGAGGGGGGGAGAGAGTGCGAGAGAGTGCGAGAGAGGGAGGGAGAGTGAGAGAGAGACAGAGAGAGAGAGAGAGGGAGAGGGAGGGGAGAGAGGGGGAGAGAGTGCGAGAGAGGGAGGGAGAGAGGGAGGGAGAGTGAGAGAGAGAGAGAGAGGGAGAGGGAGGGGAGAGAGATTAGTGCTGTCAAGTATTTTTGTGAAGCTTTTAACAGGTTTTTATTTGAATACTATAATGTAATTGATGTCAAATCACCGAATATGAGGTTTATTTTAAATCAAAGGCTCTAAATGGTGTCATCTTTACAGGAATTTTTCTCAATTCTCAAAACGTATTCATTTTGGTTGACTTAAGCGGAGTGTTTTGTTCAAGGATGACGTGCTAAAGATGTACAGCCAATATGGTACAATGCAAGATATGCAAATTAATTTTTGAAGTAAATAAAACTGAGTTAACGGAGTTCAAATATTTAATCACGCAAATTTAATAAAAATATATAAAATGGTAGATAAAATAATAATAAAAAATAATAAAAAATTGTATATATATATATATATATATATCAATTAATCAATTCCACTGTACATTTTTCTTCTGGATTTTTTTTATACGCATTCCAAGAAGTTTGGGTACATTTTATTTTAAATGAAAGATGTTTTTGAAAGACAGAAAGGAGGTCCTTATGTTGGCTCCGAGGTTTAGGACAAGTATTTGGCAATCTGGCTAATCTAGACACTGGCAGATGGGCCAGCCCACCTCCAGACAGACACACACGCACTTGTGCACACACACACACGCACACACACACAGCACAAACACACACACTCAGAAGTAGAGCTGGTCTCTAAGTTAGTGGTAGCTGAACAGGATTTTGTGTTCTGTTGATTTTGTTGCGCTGGCTCCCAACACCTTCACGTGCCAAACATTGATTCTCGCCAGCGTCCAAGCGTGAAATTGAAAACACTAACTCACGCCTCCCTTTGCGCCTCTCTCCAAACACGTCCCACTTCTCGCTCGTCACGATATGAGCACCGCAGAGACAAAATGTGTGTGAAATCATCAGAATCCCAATGTACATGCAATATTCATGCGGGTAGAAAAATTGTACATCAGTGGAATCTCCTGGGAAGTTGGTTAAGAAAAAAAAAAAAGACGACATTCAAGTAGGGCGGACAAAAATATTAAAGAATACCAGTTAACTGAAAACTGAAAAATTGTAAATTCAAAATACAAAAATAATACAAAAATGGTGCACATTTTTAAAATGGTAACCAAATGAAAAAAAATACAAAAATATTAGACATTAAATACAATGAAATTACAAAATAACAAACAATTGCAAAAAAAAAAGGTACATTTTAACAAAAATGTTCAAAAAATGTCAGACAAAAAAACTAAAATTTCAAATGCCTATCTTTGGTTTTGGAAGCGTGAAAGGTCAAAAAAAAAAATTCTTAAAAAAATCCAACAATATTTTAAAATAAAAAAATATATATTATAACAAAAAAAATAAAAAATCACTCAACAGAAATACTAAAATATTAAACCAAAAAAATAAATGTTAGACAAAACCAAAATTTCTATACAATAATACAAAAAAATGACAAAAATATATAAAATATTACACAAGAAATACACCAAAAAAAGTGTCAGTCACCCACGCCATGTTAAATGGGAAGTTGTTCATCTTGTTCTGACGTTTCAAATTTTGTACGTTTTTAGAGCACGCTTTACCTTGAGCTTGTGTTCGTGCTCCTTGTTGACGCAAGCGAGCAGCTGAGCCTTGCGGCGGTTCAGAGCGTCGATGAGGGCGTCGCACTGCGCCACCAGACACGCTTCGAATTCCACGCTGTTCTCCTGCGCCAAGACACCGTCATTCAAATCAGAACTTTGATTCGGCTCATTTTTAACGATAATTCTCATTTTTCTCAACGAGTAAAGCGTTACATCAGCAACAAGGCGAAATTTTTCTCTGAAACGTAAATTACGAAACATGGTCAAATCCGTATTGTGCAAGTTTTTATAAGTCAAAACCTAAAATCAAAAAATTTTTAATTTCTCAAAAACCTGATATATTGGAAAAGTAAGTAAGTTTTTTTTAAATCGGCGTCAAAAATATATTAAAGTGTTGTTGAATGTAAAGCTTTCATCCTGCTTTTTACGCCTACTGGACTATTACAAATAAACACTGAAGGGTTCCGGATCATTTGTAGGACTTTTGGAACTGTTCTCTAAACAGAAAGGAAAGGTTCCTGGAACGACAGGAATTGTTTCCTTAAAGACCCAAAAATTCCTGAAGCGTTGTAACGCTTTTTAGCGGTGTCCCAGTGAGATTTTGGACGAGTCTCGTGGAATTTTTCATCAGACAAAAGTGCGGAGGGATTATCATAATACCGTTGTTAATCCCGTTTGTCCGTCACCGCGGTGTGGCGTTGGGTGTCAGTGGGAAAACAGAGCGTTTGTACCTGGATGTGCTGCACGGTGTTCCTGAGCTGCACCAGGAACTCTTTGGCCTCGCTGGCTCGGTCTGACAGCCCGTTGAGAGCCTGAGACAGTTGACCCTGGAGCGGCACAAGAAGGCAGAATGTTAGCGGGAAGTGGCCGCTAATTAGCCGCTAATTAGCGCCTCGAGACAAACTCCATTACAAAATGTGTTTGTGTGTTGTAAGGGAACTTTATCATTTTATTTTCTGGTTGAAATATATATTTTTTAAAACAAGACAATGATTTGAAATTTACCAAGTTGTCTTTCATCAAATTTTTGAAAAAAGCTAAATTGGATAAAATGTGGTACAACGTTTTCCTTTTAGCTAAAAGAACAAAAAAAAAATCATTAAAACCATTTAATTTGATTAATTAAACGAGGCAGCCTTTTTGCTAAAAAGAGGAAAATGAGAATGTGAACCAGACTGACTTTAAGCGAAAAAAAATAAGAGTAAACAATACGTAAAAAGATGTTGACCAAACCAGACCTTCAGCTAAAATAATAAATAAATAATAAACTTGACTACCTCGATGATAAAAAAATAAATAAAATATGATTAAATAAACTAGGCTGCTCTTCAAATGAAACAAAGCAGGCTATCTGATAGCTAAAATATTAATAATATAATAATCACAAATAATAAAGATAACGGGATTGAATATTCCAGAGTATCTTTTAACTAAAATAATATAGTTTAAAATAAATTGAGTACATGAATTAAACCACAATATATAATATTTTTTTAAATTATCATTGATAAATAAACCAAGCTTCCTTTCTACTAAAATCATAAAAATAATTTTAATTTAAAATAATAAAAGACAGCAATAATTATCTCTTAGTAAATATTACAAATTAACAGTGATTTATTTGCTAATGAAGAATTCTTCCGAACTTAAGCCCAAATGTCACCTTTAGAACCAGGTCAATAATCACTATTATTATAATTATTCTTAATAATGAACCAAAGACGTGAATCATGAATCCTTGCTGCTGTGAAAGCAAAGGAGATGAGAGGAAATCCCGAACAAAAGTTCCTGTTTGGACATTGCGGGGGGTCATGTATGTGCAGCGGGGGTCACATGACCCTGTGGTAACCGCTCGCACTCCAGCCAGCAGGCACATTCTGTTGTTGTTTTCTCACATTGTCGGAATGCCGACAAACACTAGCCAATGTAGTTAAAAAAAAATATATATATATATATGTTTTTACGTGCCTGCGAGGAGGCTGTGGGTTAACCTTTAACCCCAAGCAGACAGCTGAACGCACAGCTGAACAAAGAATAAACATGGTAAAATCACGTTTTTGGCATTTCTCCATTCAAAGTTCATTTGATATATATGATTTGAAGTGGAACGATTCGATAAACTTGCATCTTTTAAAAAAAAAACACAAGCAGTGGCACAACACATGTAGACAAGCAATATGACAAGACTCACAGGCATATATTCAAAGTTGGTCCTCTGCAAAATACAAATTGTTTGCTGCAGCTTACCGAGCTGCCTATTTTTTTGCATATGAAGAATTAGCTTTGTAATAACCTAGTCGTAACCTACTTTCAATGCAGAGTCATGACACGCGCACGTGCACACGGACGCGTGATTAATATCTGATATTTTTAGTTGACACGGTCCACTTTTCACCATTCGACTTGGCAACGCTCGACGACTCTTTAGGAAAACATTCAAGCAGGCTGTTGAACAAGATGAGACATTCATAATTCATCACTTGCGTCATCAATTATGCAAAAGCTGTGAAATCCCCAACAAATTCATCATCATAATCAGAAAAATATGGAGTCCTTATTTGACACTCGTAGGAGTGGGTCCAAAAAAAATATCCTGGGTGGAATGCCGAAAATAAGCAGCAATGTCCTTTTCATTTTTGTGCCGAGTTCACGTGATATTTTAGGATTTCTTTTGCTGTTTAAAATTGTGATACATTTTTGTATTTTTCATTGACTATATGATTGGATTTTTGTCCATTATCTGTGTATTTTATATTTATATTTTGGGAGGGTGCACTATTTTGAATTTTAAGGAATATGTTTTGTTATATTTTGTTAAATATTTTTGTTCATTTTTTTTTTATTTGAGGAAAAAATGTCCCCTTTTTTTGTATTGTTTATCTAATTACTTGGTATGTATTGAATGATATTAGTTGTTGTTTTGCATATTTTTTTTCAAATATTTGAGTATTTTTCATTTGACTTATTTTTTTGGTTCAGTACTTTGACATATACATTTACTTTTTAGTTTTCCTGTTTATTTATTTATTTATTTATCTATTTTACTTTTCTTTGCTCCCCACGACTTGTGTAATTTTTTTTCAAATGATAGTTCACATTTTGCGTCAGTTTTGTTCCTAACAATTTTCTCTATTATTTGTGCATTTTCACCTTAATGTGTTTCATGCAATATTAGGTTGGTTTTTTTTTTTTGCTAACATTTGTGTATTTTTAATTTAAACTTATTGTCGATTTTTTTTTTTTAATAATTTTTTTTTTTCTCTTAATATTTTTTTGGGGTGGGGCAGATATTTTGGCAGCTTGTCTATGGTCATCTATTTGTCATCTATCTAAGCTTTTTGTTGACGACGGTGTCCAATTTGCATATTTTTTGGTCTGCATGCGGAGTGCTGTTTGGAGCACACAAGCCGCCTCCCTGCCCACTACAAACCCAAAAATAGCATCTGGCACGCTCCACTCCAAATACGCATGAGTGTGTGTGCAGTATGCCAGGTCACAACATTAGGTACGCCTTCACCGAAAGCGACAAGAGCCGGATGCAAAATTCCATTTCGCAGAGAATTCGCGTGATGCGTGGCAGGGTCAAAATATTTGAATGACAGCCTGACTGGTTGCCATGGTAACCGCTTTCATCGTCAGCATGTTTTGAGGGCGGCATGGGGTCATTGGGAAGTTCCTGCTTCATGCACATAAGCCACTGCTCACTTGGGGGGCTAATGCCGGAACTGGCTTGTTACCATGACAACCAGGGGCTGCGCTAGGGTGTTGCGTCTGGGCGAGCGGCTACCACGAGACTGAAGTGTGTTGAGAAAGCAAGAGGCCTTAAAGACAGTAAAAGCATGGATTGTTTTTCACCCGTGGTGGCAGCACATCATCAATATGCCGTACGTATTTTCATAGAATTTTTGGCTCCATTTTGGTTTAATTTCATCTAATATTTTTCAATGTATTCTTGTCAGAATATTATGTCCTCAGTTGTGTTTAAGTAAGTTTCTACAATAACTTGCTTTGTATTTTCATTGAATATTGGTTGTCACAGAGCTGCGTAATCTTTTTTTCTCTAACATTTTTCAAACATTTTTATTCTTCTTATCATTTTTTTTCTAAGATTTTTGTTGTTTGTCTATATTTGTTTATTATCTTGCATTTTTTTGTCTGATATTTGTTTTTGTATTTGCAGATTTGCCTCCAGTTTTGTATGTTTGGTCTAATATATTGTCTTAATTTATTTATAAATAATAAAGTTACAGTTTTTGTCACATATTTGTGATTTTTAAAATACAACGGTTTAATTGGATATTTTTTCTAGTAATTGTGTGTTTTTAAACCAATATTTTTGCATGTATTTTTTCTACCTAATCAAATATTTTGTTTTCAGAATTTTTAAAAAAATAGTTTTTAGATTTTTTTAATCTCCTATTTTTTAGGGGGGGTTGTCATATTTGCGTAGTTTCTCTAACATGTTTGAATTTTGGGGTTTTTGTCCACAATTTTTATTTGTTTTTCTGCAGATAGATAGATCGATTTCTTGTTTGTTTTGTATGTTTTTATGTATGAACGTGTATTTGCATGCATGTTGTTTTGCTGTATTTTGAGTTTGTGTGCGCGTGTATGAGTTCTGGAATGCGTTGCCAAGGAAGACGTGAAGTCGAGGCGCGCAGCTCCCACCTTGTGCAGCTTCCACATGGCTCCGAGCGCTTTGACTTCGTGCGTGCCGTGTTTGCCCTCCTCCAGGCACTGGTAGCACACGGGCGTCTTGCACTGCACGCAGTACATGCTCAGGTTCTCCAACTCGTGCTCCGTGCATGTGGAGGTCTTGCGGGGCGCGGCGCGTCTCCCGGGTCCGACCCGGCCCTGGGCTGGCGGCACCAGCCGGTGCTTGGCGAGCGGGCCGCGTGGCGGGTGGCATCGCATCCGACACGGTTCGCAGTACAGCACGTCGCACTGCTCGCACATGACGGCGGCCTCGCGGGGGCTCCTCTCGCACAGCTGACACTTGAGCGCGGCCGCCCGGCCCTGGCGGTAGCGCTCCACGACACCCTCCAGCACCCGGTTGCGAGGGAAGCCGCGCAGACCCCGCTCGTCCAGTACGAGGCTGCGGTGGCACTGCGGGCACGTGATGCACGCGTTGCGGGGGATGGGCGCCAGCAGGCAGCCGGCTTGTTGCTGCGCGGGGGGTTGTTGCGGGTGCGGCGCCGGCCCCGGGGGGAACACCCGCACCCCGTTGGGGGACTTCTGGCACGGGGTGGTGGGAAGGCTGACGAAGCCCCCGTACGAGCCGTAGCCGCTGTCCGCCTCGCTGTACAAGCTCATCTTATCGAGGTCCAGGTAGTCGTAGTCGGAACCCGAGGCTCGGCTGCTCTGCGGGGACTCGGCGTCGGGCGTCTGGACCAGAATGTTGCGGGCGCACGACAGGCAAATGTTGTGCGAGCAGGGCAAGATGATGGGCTCCCGGAAGAAGGAGCCGCACACGGGGCACTTGAGCTCTTCCTCCATCTCGTCCATGACTGCGCGAGCGGGGACCGAGACCGAAAGAACCACGACGACCGGCGACCGCTCGTCAGTCCGCGCGTCGAATGAGAGCGTCCGCCAGGCGGCGGCGGACAGCGATCCGGCCGGGGGGAGGGGCTTAAAGGCTCTGCGCCAGTAGGCGAGCGATACCAGGTGTGCTCGTCTTCCTATTGGACCTCCGCTGGATTGCGCACATATTATTGGAGGACTGCGGGTGTGCCTCTTCAGCAAATGCAATTCATTGCACGTATGGACGTGAAATTACAACTTTATTGATAACTAACAAACAAACTAACTATATCGCAAAATGTCACAAACAAAGGCACTCTTGCGCATTTAGATGCGTTTAATGGGTGTAATTGGAAACATATTACACTTGGTTGATTTTTTAAAATTCATGCAAGGTAGAAAACTCATACATGAGTTGAATCTCGTGAGAAGTTGGTTTAGAAAAAAAAATACCAGATTCAAGTAAGGCGTAGAAAAATATTAAAGAATACAAATTTACTGAAAACTGCAAAATAGTAAATTCAAAATCCAAAAAATAATACAAAAATTACACATTTTAAAAATAGTAACAAAATTAATAAAAAACAAAAATATTAGACATGAAATACAATGAAATTACAAAATAACCAAAAATATTATTAAAAAAGTACATTTTAACAAAAATGTTCAAAAAATGTAATAAAAAAAATACAAAAATATGACATGACTATCTTTGGTTTTGAAAGCGCTAAAGGTCCCAAAAAATAAATGCTTAAAAAAAATCCCCAAAATTTAAAAATGAAAAAATATACATATTATAACAAAAAAATAAACAAGGACTCACCAAAAATACTATAATATTAAACAAAAATAATTACATGTTAGACAAAAACTAAAATGTTATAAAATCATCCAAAAAAAAAAAGATCAACACAAATATAAAATATTGCACAACGAATACACCAAAAAATTATGATTTCTTTACATCACAAAAAGGAACTTTTTTATTGGCAAGCAGGAGAATATTTGCCGATTGAAGTGCTTAATCTAGCTGATGGAAGTATTTCATAAAAAAATGCATGCACCATGACGATTGCTTTCGACGAAACTTTGCGAGTGAAACTTCAGAGTGTCTTTCAGCAAACAGACAACAAATGGCAGTTTGATCTGTGAAACAATATTTCCCCGGATCTCTCTGTTGATATGCACCAAATGTCGGTTAAGGAGGACCGCCATCTATTTTTGGAATGTTGTGGTCGCTCTGGCCTACGGCATAATGACATTATTCTCTGAGTAATCCGAGTTAGGATGGTGCTATGCGCTGCTTTCCGACAGACCCTTTATCCGACTTTCAATTATTTTTTTTTCGCGCCATGCTCAACATATTTCATCAGTGGATGCACAGAATACATGCACTTGTACATTACCCGGCACCTATAAATAAACCCATCTTTTGTGGCCCCTTTCAGCACTGCTCCACTTAGAACTCCAATCCGATGGTCTCCACTCGCCTAGTCGTGAGGAAACAAAGGGACAGTCCAGGGAAGTGAAGGGAACGAGGAAGCGAGTGACCAGCAAGCAAAGGAAAGAAACGTTTGGTAGACTTACAGGAAATGAGAAGACTATGACGCAATGGTCGACGAGGAAAGTGGCGAAATGTGGAAGACCTTGGGAAGTGAGAAAATGAGGGAAAGAGCGATTGCCCTGGGTAGTGAGGCAACAAGGAAGACCCTGAGAAGCCACTTGGCGAAACTTGTTTTAGGTCGGGTTAAGTGAGGAAACGGGGTCAGGCTGAGTTGTGAGAAAAAAAGTAAAAAATGATCGATCGAACCGGGTCGTGAGCCAATGAGTAAATGTGGCAGGCCTGAGAAGTGAAAAATCGAGTTTGTAAAACAAAGAAAGAAATCATCAGCCTGGGCAGTGAAGAAATGAAGAAACTGGTCTCGGAAGCAAGGGAATGAGGAAACGAGACACCCAACTACTATCTTGATTACCAACTTTTTTCGCCGTTTTTTTTTTTGTGCGCCTACGAGCCTCCTTATGCGATAAGAGGACATTTTTTTCTCCCCTTCTTATAATTTGGCTTCTCATATGGTGTTGATCCGACCGACCGGGGTGGCTGTTGCCATGGTTACCACTCTGCCGGCGCAGACAAGTACACACGCAAATGCTGCGCTCTTCCCACTATTTTTCAATTTCCACGGTCCACGTTTATCCACACGACAGCTGACGGATGTCGGCCATTTGGAGGCTTCACCAGCGCTGCGTGGGCGTCCAGAGGCGCGAAGAAGTGCCCCGTGCCAAAGCATTCGGCATTCCTCGAGATTTTCCGCTTGTTTCATGCGTGGCTCACATAGAATGAATTCAACGCATTTCCTCGAAAAGTCAGCCGTAAGTCAATAATTAAGAGGAATAATAGAGGTGAGACGACGTCACATATGTTGTAGTCTAAATTAGTCCACTAAATTTCAGGCATTATTCGCATAGATACATTTACAAACATTTTTTACTGGCGATATCAAACGACTGTGGCATACATACAGCGCGAGTAAAGTGCTCAGCACACGTCAGAGTATTTTGAGGCAATGGAAAATTCAAATAAGGCTCAATGAAAATAAAAATATTAAGTACTCCCCACTTTTAATCGAACAAACGACAGGTTGGACAAAAAGCTCCAAACTCCCCACGAAATCAATGTCGACAGTGTGCGCATGCGCACTAGGCAATGGTAGGACGTCTCGACGTGTAGGAAGGAATTTCAGAACACCGGAACCCGGAAGCCATGGCGAAGCCCGCCGTAGCGCAAACTCAAGCAGTTCCCCGCTCCATACAACGGAAAAACTTTGAGCAAAACGGCGACATGTAAATGGCTTCTTTGGCATGAATTTTACTGAAATTGCGAAAGATTTAAAATTCATTCGTTTACATTTACGTCTGTAGATCATGGCATCCAATCGAAAAAAAACTAAACAAGGAATCGCTTCTGGCTCAGTACGATTCCGGCAGTTTACCTGCTCGGATGAACTTGCTTGCGGCTTGACGGACGAAGTACAGGGGCGTAAATGAACGTGTCCTGGAATGCTTTAACTGTCCTCATGCTAAAAACCTCCAGCTAACTGGACCGCTAATTAGCGAGAAGGCTAGCTCAATAGCGCCATCTAGAGGACAATCGAAGCCTCCCGCGGCTGGCTTCAAAAGCTGAGCAATGCCGTCTTTTGTGGTGAGGGAGGGTCGGTAAAGTTAGAGAGTGGGTGAGTGGAAGAAAAAGCTAAAAAAAAAAAAAGCTGTATTTTGTCAATATACTTGCACGTTCATACAGGACATTTATTGTGGTTGTTTCCCACATAAGGAAATTGTTATACGGAAAGATTGGTCAATACAAAGATGATTCAGAACTAGAGAATACTTACTGTAGTTCATTTCATTAAAAAGATTGGTCTGCTCAGCTATGTGAATGCTAGCCGTGTCAGCCCAAAGCACACGCGCGACGGCTGCGCGGTGTTACGCAATAAAAGAGCAAACAGTACATGTCTAGTCTTTGAGCTCGGGTGTTACAGAGCCATCTGGAAACTGCTGGCAGGTTAGCGCTCGCTAAAAAAAATGCTAATAGCCTCACTTGTGATTCTTGCAGCGAGTATGAATGCACGTCGCATTGTCGGACCGACACCCACACACACGCCAGCCTCAGCACATGATGCATTCATGTCGTCGGAGTGTTGCCTCCAGCTAAAGTATGTGATGTTGATCAAAACACATGGGAGCTTTGAAGAGGACATAGAGCACTGTATTATGGGACATTAACTTGACTGTTTTATTCATGGCTGCCCACCCATCAAGTGAAATCAAACAACTTGTATAATAATTGTCTAAAATTTCTACATGGAATAACATAGCGAGCGTAGATATTAACTCAATCGCTACCAGCAGTTAAAAAAATGGATCTTTGACGTCCTTAACCGTCAATGGGAGTAAATGAGTTCACTCCAAAAAACATGAATGGTTGAACGAATCTGAACTCGTATTAGGATTTTGCCCACAAGGTCTCCGCCAAGGTGTAACTATTTGCGTTGCAATGTCCATAGCTAGGGTTCGCTTGGGTGGCCTCTCTCATGACTCCCGAGGGTGCTGCTCTCGCAGGAACTTCATCTTGGGGGTGGATAGTCAATAAGCAAAGCTATCAGTGGTTACCTAGTCAACCTTTGTCCTCCCGTGTATGCCTGCAAGGGGATGGGGGGAGGATCACTTGTAAATTCAGGGAATAGAATAAGGCTTGATTGGTTCTGCAATGGTTTGGGTTGTTCAAGAACTATACTTGAGATGAAGAAATAGATTGTACACGGTAGATGCGAACGTGAACTGCAGTAAGACTAAAAAGGAGTACATCAATAAATTATCTATATGCAGAAAAAATCCAAATACTGTATTTTCGTGACCATAAGGCGCACTCCCAAATTTCCCCCAAAACAAACGAGGCTGAGGCTGATAAGCTCCCATAATGCCTCAGTACTGTTTTTGTGTTATTTTTATTTCTTTTGGTGATATGAATGGCATGAGAGATGCATGATTTGTGTTAATTTTATTTCTTTGTTTCATTGTTTGCTTGTATGCTGTTCAGAGATATTTATGCTTTTGATTTGAAACCATGACTTGAAACGAGTGTGGTGACCAGTGACATCCCTCCCCTGACATTGACATTGGGATGGGTTGCCATGACATCCCTGATTGTCGTGAGCTAGCATGCGCGAGCTAGCATGCGCGAGCTAGCATGCGCGAGCTAGCATGCGCGAGCTAGCATGCGCGAGCTAGCATGCGCGAGCTAGCATGCGCGAGCTAGCATGCGCGAGCTAGCATGCGCGAGCTAGCATGCGCGAGCTAGCATGCGCGAGCTAGCATGCGCGAGCTAGCATGCGCGAGCTAGCATGCGCGAGCTAGCATGCGCGAGCTAGCATGCGCGAGCTAGCATGACCCTTGCCCCTTGTAGTGTGATGCTGCGTACTCTTGATGAAGAGAATTGGTATTCGTGTTAGAATTCACTTTAATGAGAAGAAACAGACTTTTCTCTGACCAACATCGCCCACCAACATTTTCCACACGTTACACAAAACTGCGTGCAAAATAGCGACCAGCATCAACTCTTCACCAAGCCCAAATCAAATATTCAATCCATTCCGATGGGTCAAAATAATTAACCCAATCTTGGGCAAAAGTAACCCAATCTGCTCAAACCCCAACGCTACCCAGTGGGGTAAAAAAGGCGGGAAGACAAAATCGTTCCTGGATAATTACATATGGAAGTAACACTTTAAGATTGCACACCAACAGTTGCAAAATGGCTCCAACAAGGCCAATAAGGGGTTCATTTCTTTGCAACACGCCCACTCACACACACACACCCCCACACACACGCACACCCCCACATGAAACCTCCCCCACAGGGACCCCCACCTGCCTAATGGAGTCAGCTCTTATTACCACAGACTGTATGGAAGCGCTCCTTTTGTTTGGCCCCGTGAAAGCAGAACAGGTGTAGAGAAATGGAGCACAATGAAAGATTCTCTTACAGCCAGCTCTGTGGTCGAGTATTCCCTCCTCGGGGAAAGGAAGAAGAATAACACCAGATAAGGAGTTTTAGTTTGCCAGAGATTCGTGAGCAATATTCTCGACTGAATATTTTATTCATTAAGAGATGTATCATTTCTTTACACATATAATTGTTCGCTCACATCCACATATACCGTAGTGTGTGTATGGATTTTCTCTGCCGGGTTTGCTCTCCTTTGTCGTTACACTTGAGATGTAATTCCACCCTTGGCCACTACATGGCGACAAGCTTATGTTTAAAAACAGAATGTCAAAGGCTGAATGAGATCAGGAGGTACTGTATTTCAAGATCAAGTTAGTATTTTATTTATTTTTTCTGTTTAATTTTGCCTTTTGAAAAAGGGGGTCAGGGTGCTGACACTTATACGATGGGGGAGCATTCGGTCAGCGTGGGATTGGTGGCATGGTGTTGGGAGTTTCGCAATTTTCCCGCCTATATATTTCTTTTATTGCGATTCAAAAAGGACAGCGACCACTTTGAATGTTTCCCGCTTAAAACAAAAATAACAACTCCTACCTAACAAGATAAATCATTTTTAAAATGATTTTTTAAGGCAACGGGAATCAGACGTCTAATGGCAAAAATGTATTAAGTTAAGAAATTTACCATCTTTTTTTTCTTTTTACTCTTGTTTAAGCAAGGTAGGGCTATTCACTCAAAAAAAAAAAAATTATATCATATATATATATATATATATATATATATATTTTATATATATATATATATATATATATATATATATATATATATATATATATATATATATATATATATATATATAAGAAAATGACCTACAGTAAAAAAAAATGAAGGTCCTAGGATTTATTTAGGGTTGCATCAGCACCCCCATAAATGGGCTTTTACTGATTGAAAATCATCAGGCAATTTTGGATAATGAAAAAAAAAAAAGCCCATTAGTCTATTAATTGCAGCGCAGATTCCCTGCGGAGGCTGTATTGCACATGGAGTGCGCACGTGTAAGGCCTGCTCACGTTTTTTCTCGGGATCCTGGCTGCCCACGCAATGTGTGCTCTTCGGAATAACCGTTTGCTCGGCCAGTAGGTTACTTATTGTTCCAGCTGTTTCCGGTGTCAAAGTGCCAGATCCAAATCCATACGTCACGATGGAATTCCTGTCACGCTTTCAAAAGTGATAAAGAATGCATTTCCTCTTGTTGTAGCTTCAACGTAGGGCTGCGTGATTACAACCAAATTGATAATCAGGATTATTCTCATTAGTATAATATCAGTAATCCTGACACATCGTGTTACATATGCACATAAAATTTTTTTTAATATTCTGGTTGGGGTTCATCAACGAGACCTAAAACCGTCGGATACTTGCAGAGGCATGCCCCAGGTGTAAAGTGGCAGTCTTCAAACCTTGGGTTCAAATCTCTACCGCCATGAGCTGCTTGATGGGATTCCCCCATCTGTGGTCCCTTCTCAAGGTTTCCTACTTTTCTCCTATATATATATATATATATATATATATATATATGTGGCTCAAATTTTTGCATAAAAGACAATTCTTTCATAAAACCTTTGCAATGTCCTTTATTGGAATAAATTGGGAACAAAATGGATTGACAAGTGTAATAATGCTGTTACAATGAATACATGAATACAACAGTAAAGAAAAATTGAGAAAGAAAAAGTTCAAAAGACCAACACCAAATCTCAACTACTGGAGCCTCATGGTTTTAGTTGTTCATTCAAGATTTTTCTAGCTGCAGTGTTAAGGTATACAACTGCCATTTACATAACTAAAGTCAAAAGTAGATAATCCTTTATATGGATGATAAGCATGATCAGAAAGTGATGCTTCCAAATTTGCTACTCAAGTCAAACCAGCTTGACTTCCAACAACTTCATGTGGCCTTTAACTTTCACATGGGTGATCTGGTCCAGGTTGACGCGGTACTTGTAGTCCAGAATACGGTCGTCGTTGACGGACACCGTGAAAGCGTCGTTGCCACAGAGGATGCTCATCTGAAACATAAGACAAGCGACATGGCGGCTGAAGGATCTTCAAGTAAACAGCTAGCTTCACTTAATAAATTTGCTGCCAAGATTCCAAAGAACATGTGAGGATGAATGCGTGTGAAGTAACAGTGTGTCATGGAACCTCAAAGAACAAATCAGGTTCAAAGGGGGACTTGTCCATCGTGCGCTCCTCCTTGCCCCAGAAACCAGACAGGAAGGAATTGAGCACAAACACGTTCATATCTCCGGAGTCATTGACGCGAGCATTGAGCTCCACTGCCACGTCGCTGCGATTGCCCATCAACAGGGAGACGGTAAAACTGCAAAGACAAGCACAAACATGTTGTCATGGTAGCAGTATTATTAGTTGTGGACGAGGCCGAGTAGTACCTTTTGGGATTCTTGTTGATTCGCCCCTTGATGTTGATGCTGCGGCCATGGAGACCTCCTACCAGCCGTCCAATTTGAGCTTTCTGCAACAAGGAAAAAGCAGTTTGAGAAAATTACGCATACATGCTGTTTGGTAAGGATATTTTTTATACTGTGTATTGGATGGGGGTGTTTAAGGGATGTGGCCTAGCAAGTGAGATCCGATTTTGTACTTCAAATTGATCAAACTCACCCCATGATCTTTCATGGTGACTTGGCGCCAACATTCGATTTTATACTTGGAGGTCTGAGTTTGGTTCCTGGCCTCCGCCTTGCTGATCCTTTTCTTTATTGAAAGAAAAGAACAATTAACATCTCATGGCGTCACATCACTTTTAGTCATTTGAGAGAGGCGGCCACTCACGCCCACGACCTTTCCGGAAAAGGCCATTTTGTTGACGCGTTGCAGTGCCAGTTCTTCATTCAAGGTCAAATTCTGAAACCAACAGCGTTTGACTTGATTAGCTTAGCATTAGCAAGCACTTTTATTCCAATTCCAGTCAATGTCATTCAAAAAAGGTGGTGGAAACGCTTGGTCTGACCTTGGAGCCATTGTTGTTGGGCACGTAGTCCTTATTCAAGACCCATGTTTGAATTTTTGGGGGCTTGGTCTTGGTTCTGTCAACGACTAAGCTGTACAGAATGAACAGTGACAGCAGGGTCAAGGTGCCCACCAGGGCACCCCACTGCCAGGTCTGCGCTTTCGTCTGTGAAGGAAAAAAGCGGGATCAGTTCACGTTCTGTTTTATGTTTCAGGTGGATTCAATTCAAATCAAAGATAAACACGATCATGATTCTTGATGTGGTACTTGGGCACCCTCTAGTGGTACAAGAAGTCACTGATTTAAATGTTCAAACGGTTGCGCTTTTAACAGGAAAAGGGGGCGCAGAAAGGGGGAGAATAAGGATTCGAGGGGCCCATAATTATAATTATGACACTCAGTAATAAACGTACAATTACCCGTGCAAAATTAAGTATTTGGGAACTTTCTCAAGCCTCCCCCTCATCTACGTCAAATGGTTCAGTCCACTCTGTCGGGACTGACAGGTTCTCACTTTCAGTGAGTGGAGGCGGAGACTGCAAGATGCACTTTGAAGTCCGGGGGCCAAAAAGTAGTCTCGATGATGTTCAAATTATAATAAATGATAAAAGGTAATTGGCAGTTTTGTTTTTGGTGATCTTTGCAGAGATTTTATCTGATTCTACACCGATTATAATTGCATTTTATTGGAAGAGGTTACTTGGTAGTTAACTTTTTAATGTTCTGGTAATGTTGAGAATTTTATGTTCAGCAAATTAAATCTACATGAATTTTATTATATTTTCCGTGCTTACGCTACCAACCAAGTAACTGTCATTGTTTTCACAAATATGGGACTAGTCAAAAATATGGAACTATGGCGTGTCATATGCAATAAATATGTGAAATATGAAACACACGAATGCTTAAAAATGCGAACGTCCTTGTCGCTTGCTAAAATCAAAATTTCATATTGTTATATGTAATATTTAATGTTATATGTAAGCATTCTTGTAAAGATATGACCGTTACTTCACCAACATTATATATTTACAATTACTATGTAATGTGTAATGCTATATGTAAGCATTCTTGTAAAGTTAGTTACTTGACCAACAGTTGTTTATTATTTTTTATTTTTTTTTTTACTCTTACTATCTTAAGAAATCGGTAGAGTATTGATGACGAATGAGAAAAGATGCACTCACCCAACGTTTTTGTTTCTGTTTCTCACTATGCTCGGGAAACATTTCCCAACTCGTATTGAAGATTTCTTGCGCAGCCATCCCGACAGATCGAAGAGATTCCGAAGCTCGACTGGCAAGTACCGGGCGCCCCCTTCCCACCAGCGTTCGACCGGTGGCGAGTTTGTGTCGTATGTCGTTCGTTTTGTAGCGCAGTAAACGTTGCTTTTTATGTTTTGTGACGCATCTAACGTTGCTTTTAAATACGAACAGTACGTTCGTACGACGTTTTAAAGCATGAAAAGTGTTATATAATGATTGATTGGTTGATTGATAATAGTACGTAAGTTCGACGTTTTAAAGCATGAAATGTGTTATTGATTGATTGACTGGCTGATTGACTGTCTGATTGATTGATTGATTGACAGTTTCCGAGGTGCTGACGCACCTTTAAGTTGCAACGGACAAACCTTTACAAAGCAAAACTAGGAGGTCAAATCCAGCACAAAGGTTTTGCAAGGTTTAAAAGTGACGATAAAATGACTTTTCTAATGTGTTGCATGTGTCACCACTAGTTTGAACACGGTATTCTGATTCGTAATATGTTTGTGGAATAAGAACAAAGTATATGAATCCATTCATTTTCGTCCATATCAGGAGGGCGGCATTTTGGTCAACACCAAAACGCCAAAATATCACACTTATTATTTACTATTATTTACTATTAATTTGATTTACTATTTTTTTTGTTCATCCATTGTCCCTCTACTCTGAATGGATGCAACGTGCGAGATTGAATGTGCGTCACAACCTGATGCATGTAAGCCATTATATGTTAAAAATGTCCAAACGTGTTGACAAGCAGTCCTTGTTCGAGGATTCACTCACATCCTGCACGCGCAATTCTTTGGGTTGCGTTTAATCCCGTTCTCGAGATCTTGTGATGTTTTTTTTGTTTTTTTTAATCTTACAAATTGGTTCTAGCCAATTTGAAGACCTCACAGAGAGGGGTCAAGGAAACCCAAAATGTATAGTTTCCAAACGACAATGTTAAGAGGAGGGTATAGGGGCGGGGGGGATCCAATCGTTTCTTTGTTTAAATTATAAGATAACTATGATTAATCAATTTTTGGACAGCTGAGTTCAGTTTCAGTGGCCACAATCCAGGGGCACAACTACCTCCTTTCTGGGGGATAGGCAGACAGGTGCCCCCTCCCCCCCCAAAAAATAACGATTTAATTTTTTACATGTAGCCCATACATACATTTTTGAGGGAATATAACACTCTTATTTCAATTTTTTATTGAACGTTTTGTTTTACAGCACTATTTTGCTTTGCGTTTGAATTGTGCGCCACTCGCATTCTCGAGGGCGCGCGCATTGGACTCGTCTGTGTGCGCGCGCGCGGCGCGCAGGAGGGGGCGGGGGACGCCCGCGATAGGCACAGAGCTGAGGGGCTCCGATCAGTGAACAGCTGTTTTACATAAAATGGCTACTCCAATTTTGATTTTCCTCCCATCGCTTTGGCGCCCCCATGCGCCGCATACATTCTTTTCGCGCCACTACCAGATTGCCAGATTTAATAACTTCAGCCAATGTGACAGACGTTTGTACTGCTTCAACAGCGCAATCGGGTATGGCGGTAGTGATGGTGAGGTTTTCACCTGGTCAACTGTTACCAGAAAATCCTGCAGTTGATTTTGATTGCTGCTCACATGTGACAATTTTTATCTCCAACAGGCATTTTTCTTCAACAATTAAGACAATAAATGAACTTTTGTAATGCTGTTTATTCGACTACAATGGGAAAAAGTTCAAAAGATTAGGCTCATCTTCGGATATGCTGCCATGGATATTACGGCCCTGGATGAGGACCCACTCCACTGAAGTCATCTTCCTGCAGCACTTCATTCAATTGACTCTTATATTATCTCATCTATTATTGCATAGCATCATTGTATGTGTCAAATGTTGCACAGTTGGCATCCATTGCAGCCTGGTCATCCTGGAAGGGGGATTCCCCCATCTGTGGTCCCTTCTCAAGGTTTCTCACTTTTCCCCTAATGAGGTTTTGTGAGTTTTTCCTTGCCCTCCTGGGGGTTACGATCGGGGATGTCGATTGTGGCTATGTAAAGCCCTTTGAGACTGTCTGTGATTAAGGGCTATACAAATAAAATTGACTTGACCTGACTTGACTTATCTTCCAACAAACTTTTGGAGCTTCATTCTTGGTTCATTTAATATAATCTCTTGCTGCAGTGTATATAACTCATTTTACATATTATGGTCGCACAGGTGGCAACCATGTTCATGGTCATTTGTGAAAGAAAAAAAAAGTCATGTTACGAGAAACAATCCTGTAATAATCCGTAATATAACTGGTATAATATGCATCAGGAAATGGCTCTTCCGACGTTGCCGCAGTGAAGTCACATCAGCCTGACGTCCATCAGATTGACGTCGCCATGCACTCTCACAAAAGTGATCTTCAGGTCGGACGTATATTGAGAGTTCAGTATGTGGATGTTGTTGAGGGTCACGCCGAAAGTGCGCATTTCGGACAGGATGATTATCTGGACGACAACAAGACAGCAACATGGCACCTGAGAGATCTTCGACGACAAGTAAATGTACATTTTCTGCATGCTAGTCAATGTCAACTAATATTGAGACATTTTTAGTCTTCAATTAAGTTCATGTTTTTGAGACGTGAGGAACATGTCAACTTCACACAGGTAAGGCACCAAGATTGGAACCCCAAACCTGTATGGCAGACTTGCCAAATACTAGTAAGTAGTCACCAATACATTTGTTTATTTAAGTTTTTTTTAATTCAATTTATATATTTATTTGATTTATATATTAAATTTTATTTGAGTTTTTGTTTGTGTTTAAGAAAAAAATGCTGCAGTAAATATCCAAAAATTATTTTAAAAACAACCATCCATCCGCACATCAAAACAGGTTGTTTACCATTTTTTTATATACTATATATATTTTATTAGATGTACCTGGGTGACATTAAAAGGACCACAACTCCATCCTTTTTAAAAATCAACCCCAAAGGCTCATGTATTAAATTGCCCAAGACAAAAACTAATATTTTCGCCGTAATTACTTTTCTAAATGTACAATGTAGGTTTGATATTTTTTTTAAAAAAGCATTTTCATTTTACTTCATTCACCAAATTGTTTTTTCAATTTATTTTTTGTTATTTCATGTTTTCATTAAACAAAACAACCTGTGTGAAGCTTGACTGAAATTCATATAACCTCAAAGTAGGCGTAGTCAAGTGCAAAGGGGAAGGAGTCCAGCTCGTGCTTCTCCAAATTCAAGGTGCCAGCCACGTTGACTTTCCACACAAACACGTTCTGGTTACTGAAGCGAGGATTCAGGCTCAGCATAATGTCCGTGTTATTGCTCAACAGTTCGACATGAAAACTGCAAGGCAAAAAGTGCAGACATGTTGTCATGGTAACAGCCTTTATATGAGGAGGATGTGGCCAGGTACCTTTCTGGGTTCTGATTGATTCGCCCTCTGATGGAGAGCTTGTGGCCCACATGGAGACCTCCAAACAGTTCCCCGACAAAATAAATCTGCAAAGTGAATGCTGAAAACTTGACACTAAACTCAAAATGCTTTGGAATTCAAGCGGGGATGTTGAGAATGAATGCGGCGGTAAAGACAGCGACTCGCTGCGCTTTGCGTATTTGCGTACCAGTGAAGTTTCATGTTTGAATGGGTTGAAATGTTTACTTTAGCATTCACACACACACGCACACACACACACACGCCCATGCACGCACACACAAAGATAAAACTCACCCCAACGGGTTTCATTTCAATAGTCTGCCAGCATGTGATGCCATCAGTTGGATTTGGCACCTCATTGGTTGAGCTCAAATTAGCCTTTTGCATGTTTTGATATAAAGAAAACAGGATAAGTTAGTATGATGGCGTCTCGCCATTTTGGGTGAGTGGGAATCAGCCACTCACAGCATCGAGCTTTCCCGAAGCGGCCATCTTGTTGACAATGGCCAGCGCAAGTAGTTCATTGAAGCTCAATTTATAAGCAGGAGTTGACAAGATCTGAAACAAACAGCGTTGGGTTTGATTATATTAGCATAGGCTAGCGCTAATTATTATCGCGTGTACATTGTCAGTCATTCCTGTCACGGTCATCCATAAAAGATGAACGGAGGCAGCCTGGCTATTCTGCGTTGGTTGGTACTTGGGGTGTCTTCCGAGCAGTGCTTGGTCGCATGGCGGAACTTACCGTGTCATTGGGCCCCGGTTTGGTGCCCCACAACATGAAATCTAAAAAGACGTTCGGGTCGTCGTTAGACGGCATCGGGGTGCTCTGTCTGTTGAAGAGTAACATCGGCACCAGGATCAAGATGGCCACCAAGACAGCCACCAGGACAGCGACCAGGAGAGACACATAGCGGGTCTGCACGCTCAACTGAGAAGACAAATACTCCTCTGCCGGCTAAGACAAAAGTGGAATAATGAATACAATCAAAACAATTGTCCACATTAAAAAAATGTCGCCCGAGTATTCAATATGGAGAGAGAGAGAGAGAGAGCGAGAGAGAGGCGACATGAGCGCAAAAATGACGTCATTCACTTCGACTAGTCACACTCGTGTTAGATATTAAATAGAATTCAAACGAGTCGTAAAAGTTTGTTTTCGATATATGTCCAGTTCAGTTAATGTACTCAACGGTTGGTTAACTTACGGTACGTTCATAAGATGAAGGCATCTCCCAAGTCAAGGACGCGTCCGCAGAGATCCAGACGGCTCGATCCGGATTCAGATGCCGGACTTGCAAATACGGGCGCCAAATTTACTGCCCGAGTTTGTATCGTTTATCGTTTGTTTTGTGACGCACTTAACGTTGCCTTGTAAGTACGACATTATGACATTGTAAAGTATTGAAAGAGCTGTAAAGCTTTGATCGTTCGATTGATTGATTGATTGATTGACAGCTTTCGACGACACGACGCAGTACGTGGCGTTGGCTGACGGCACATTCGGGTACAATGGACAAATAAACGTCACAAACTAAGGTTGTGGTGAGGTCAAATTCAACATAGAAGGCACACTAATAAACTACGATTTTGCGGTTTAAACCCCCCCCCCAATCCCTCACCACCACCGCCCTCCAAATTGTCTGACAACGATATGAGAGCAAGTGGGGGTGTTAAAATAACAAGTGCCAAAATTAAATAAATAGATACACCATGACATGTTGAATTCAAATTGTCATTAATTAATTGTTCGTTCAGGAATTAAATAAATCAGATAAATAAAAAAAATGCACCATTAAATAAAAGTGTCATTAATTAAATGTTTCATGTATTAATTAAATACGGAATTAAATAAATCAGATAAATATAAAAATGCACCATTAAATTATTCAATAAGTGTCATTAGTTAAATGTTTCATGTATTAATTAAATATGGAATTAAATAAATCAATGTGTCATTAATAAAATTGCCAATAATTATATGTAAAATACATTTATATAATGGGCTTATCAGTTATTCTGATACAGGATGATGGCTGGATGATGCTTTAAATTGAGTTTTACACATTTGCGACTTTATTCTGGAGTCGACTTAGTGATTTATGGCAAACAGTTAGATGTGAGTAATTTCCGCTCTTAAAAAATAATATAGGGCCTACATTAGAAAGCTTTATCAGGACTTGCTTTGATATATGTACACAAGTCGAAATCGGTTTGATTTTGCAGATAATTTGTTGTTTCTTTGAATTTTATAAAGTAATTAACTCGAATAGTTTGGTCTTTCGAGAGATTTTACTTGATGTTACTTTGTCATTTAATCTATACATACATTTTCTATGCTAATTTATTTTGGATTACACTATATTTACATTATTTATTTATATTTTTTTCTATTTGACATCAGCATTACTGTCTAAAGTGCAAACTTAACTTCTATATATATATATATATATATATATATATATATATATATATAAATATATATATATAAATATAAATATATATATATATATATATAAATATATATATATATATAATTTATCACAACTGCATGACTTACCATAAAGAAAAAAATTATATAAGTGCATCTAAGGACAGACAAGCCAAATACACACGTCCTATCATCATGGCAATATTTCATAAAACAAAAAATTGAATGTGCACCTTGAAACTGACAACATGCAATTGTTATTCCCACTTGGATGTTCTTAGTTTTGTGAACAAAGTGGCTATGACGCCCCGTGCTCAGCTCTTACCTAAAGGGTGCAATTTACAAACAGCGCATTTTTAGAGTCACCTAGAAGGAAGGGCACAGATGGAGCTGAATAAATAAACATGGGTTCACGTGAGGATATTGCAGAAGAAAATTCAAAAGTCATGGAAAGTTTACATCTACTAAGTGATGACAATTTGGGATTAAAACAAAGTACAAAGTCTCTATGAAGTTGATTCATTTCACAATAAACCTGTTAAATGTCTTCTTCTACATGAGTTATGTTTACCAATTATCTGAAGGAATGAATTGAAATTGTTTTTCATATTAATACATGTATGCTGAATAAAACGGATACAGTGAGCTATCGAAATGTTCTAGAGTGGGCTGATTAATTTTCTTGTCATTTTTAAGAAAGGTGAAAACGAGGAGAGAAAATGTATTGTTTCAGATTTCACTTTCCTTTATTGCATTCAACACTTCCCAGGTCATCAGTGCAACGCAGTGTTCGGTTCCATTTGCGAGATGCTAAAGCGCCCATGAAACAAGGCTTCACTTGGTGCAAAAACATGCAAGCATCTGCGTGTTAGTCTCAGTGAATGTTATTTCGCACTTTGCGTGAAATATCCATAGGTTTGATGGATGGTTGCACTTTGACCTATATTGAACTAAGCTCCCCACTGCATCTCAGTTTACGTTTTTTTAATTCTCTTTCAGGCAATCTTTATGAATCCAACCAATGAAACTGAAAACATTATTACCTAACGTAGTTATGGAGAAAATGCAAGCAATATTATTCAAGTGCAGAATTATTACATTTGGCAAAACGCACAAATCTGACGAAAACCACAATTACTGAAAATCTAAGGATGTAGAAGAAACTATTGCCAAAACATAACCCCCTGAAAGATTTTACTGCAGCCATAAAATTTTCAACGACTCTTGCAAAAAGACAAAATCAGTTGGGAACAGTATGTCTAAGTATCAATACCACCACCTGCTGGTGAAACGTTATAATAGTTAAAGAAGAACATGCCATGCTATTATCCACACCGCTTATCCTGTATAGCACCCTCTCCCGACCCTGTACAGCGGGAGGGTGCTGGAGCTGGAGCCTATCCCAGCTGACTACGGGCGAAAGGCGCACTACATCCTGAACTGGCCGCCAGACAGTCACAGGACAGACATTGACACCGTCACTGAGTGGGAACCGAACCCACGCTGCCCGCACACAAGTCAGGTGAATGTACCACTAGTGACTAGATGAACATTTACTGGGCAATTAGTTATCACTCATTATTTACATACGAGTATGTACACTAAAATGCATTTAAAATCAGGTCACAATCGCAGTTTTAATAAGGTACTAAAGTGTTCTAAAGTGTACTGTAGTGTACTGCAGAGGAATGGTGCGTTCGCGTTATTCAGTAAAAATGGTTGACGACAGTTTCGCGTGCTCTAAATGAAAAATAATTGTCCGTTAACCCTGACTAATTCACATTCCTAGTAAAATAAAACAATTCTTCGCCTTATTTTGTGCACTCTACGGCTCTATGACCAGCGTCTTTTATCGGTCGTGGTGTCAGCTATTATCTCGATTTGGCGCTTTTGAATTGACAGCAAATGACTCCAATATGACGAAAGCGGCACGACCGCCAATAATGGCGAATTAAAGCCTGCAAACGTCCCATTTTTGTCTATTTCACGGTATTCATCGTGTCAATTTCGAGTGAAATAAACTCAAGTGCCATTCGAATATGAGAAAAACAAGTGGGCGGATTTGCACTCAAACGCATTATTACAGGAGTCAATTTCTGGCTAGCTTAGCGGGCGAGAGCGCCACCATGTTTCCATCGAGTCCGGCTCCAAAACACCCCTCGCCGATATGCTATCTCCTGCTAACCGCGTGCCTCGCGTCCCTGCCGGTTGTCGGGGCCAAGCAGGACAGCCTCCGGGAAGTCACCGACGGCAACTGGGAGGACATCCTGACCGGAGAGTGGATGATTGAATTGTCAGTAGCTTAGCCAAGTTAGTCAGCTAGCCACATGGAGGCGGGGACACTCGGAGGGCATTTTGCCGTGTAACTTTTTGCAAATCCAAATGTTCACAATTGTTCATTCAAACTACCGTTATCAACCCTAATGTAATGTTTTAGTACAATGTTTGGTAGTTGCCTTGCTACGTTCCGTTAGCGTCTCCAACTAGCCGGCTAATCACACGCTCAAGCTAGCAATAAGCCTAACTGTTTTGACGTTCGGGTTTCGAATCCTTTACAAGCGATGGATATTTTTTTCTACATCTTATTGATTGATTAATGTTGAACAGTGGATGAAGCAGTTGCTGTTTAATGTGAAGTCATTCACTGCCAGGCTTTTTCAAAGCATACTTCCACATTTTGCCAACCGTTTTACAGTACCTTAAAAATATTGTGTCCTGTTATAATTCAAGCATCAAACTTACCGGAGAGTGAATTCTATTTTCTAACCAGGAAAAAAAAAGTTTGTTTTTACCTTTTTATGGCCTCTAGTAATCAGCAATGGAACTTGGTATTACTAGCCAAAACACCAGAGTCTGACCAAAAAGTGGAGGGAACAAAAACTAATTTTGTAAAAAGAAACGTCAAGTAGGGCTCTGCCTTCTATTTATTATATGCTTGTGCAACATCTTACAAAAAGAAAAACGAAAACAACTAGTGGTGTTTTTATTCACGGCATTTGTCATTTACTCGAACTGGGTCATCTTCTCTCTTGATCGCGACGTGCACTTTTTGCTACTCACCACAACACATAACTTTCTATACTATACATTTACATACACTGCGTGAGGCGAGGTTATTATGGTTAAGGAAAATTTTGGAAATAACAAACTATATTTTAAAAAACATTTTAATGTTAACGATATCAAGTAGAAATGAAAATGCTTTAAAAAAACAAAAAGTAACTAAAACTTCTTACGTTTATAATGGTGTAATTCTTAAAAAACAAATTATTTTGTTTTGGTCCTTGTCAATAATATGCATGAGTTTTTAGGGTCCATTTTAGATGTAATTATTTTTGGCTTTGCTGCAACAGAAGAACAAAGATCAGTCTTGAGAATTGTAGTTTACTTTATTACACAATAGTTAGTGATCTTGTTTTTGTATTTTGCACTTGACAATCACTCCATATATAAAATATTATTAATATAAAACACATTTTAGGGAAAAAAAACAAGAAAAAATGCTCTAAAACCGAATTAAAACTAACCAAATCTAAACAACAAAAGTCAAAACAAATTTAAACACTAACTAGATTATTACAATTATTAATTTTGTCTTGCTTAGTTAACTGTGTGTTTTGTTAAACTATGTTAGCTGTGCTACCTAATATGCACAAGCTGGCAGTCACTTTTGTTTGATTTTTTTTAGAGATACAATGGTTCGCACGTTTGCTTCACTTTCCTGAACTCCGGGTAATGGCATCTTAAAATAGTTTTCACCCCCTCTGCAGCTATGCGCCGTGGTGTCCGGCCTGCCAGCAACTACAACCGGTGTGGAAGGAGTTTGCTGACTGGGGCGATGACATGGGGGTCAACATCGCCAAGGTGGACGTGACGGAGCAACCAGGTAGGGAGCCCGACAAAAAGTACTTTGTGATTTTATTACGGAGTCTTAACTCGCTGTCCTCCTCATGAAAGGTCTTAGTGGGAGATTCATCATCACGTCACTTCCAACCATTTACCAGTAAGTTTTCCTGCTGTGTTTGGTCGCATATCCTCGGTCTTTACGTTTTTTAAGTTTTTAGAGTTTCAAAGGATTAAGAATTCTGGATGTGTTGAATGTTTTTACAGCATATTTCTTGCATTGGTGAAATTTAACTTAAGCCTGAACAAGGAATTGAATTTAAATTGTCATCACAAAGTTGGAGAATGCAATTTTCCAATTTTTTATTATCATATACATTTGTACATTTTTCTTATATCATGTCTAGATAAATTCAGTGCTTAAGAAGTCCAGTCCTCGTTTACTAATTGTTGTTTTATAAATCAAGAAAAGTTGAAATGAGAAAGTCGCAGATTGGTTTTTGCATTAATCTTGGAATGTGATTTATATATTACTGACTTGTTTTTCGCTTTTTTTTTTTTTAAGTTGTATCGGTGAATGTTTAAAAAGACTGCAAGTCAAAGTGTTTAATATGTTAACAACTAATTGAAACTGAAACTAATTAGTAGTTTTATAGTATTTATTGTAATATATATTAATTTATTCCTAGTATTTGTGAAAGATACTTTGGAGGAGGACCTAAAATAACAATCACAAATTAAACAGCAATCGCGATATTGGCGGGCGGCGGCAATCACGATTCATTTATTTATTTTTGAAAAAAATTTTCATCCCTGGTGGAATTGGCTCAAATGCAACACTTTAATTTTTACTTTCATTTTTCATGAGTTCGATTAAATTATGGAAGACTTTTTCAACATGCAAAAATAATCCCCCCCACCTCATGATGTTAATTAGACAGCTTGATTTTTTTGCACAGGTGTGACTTGGGCAGCGGGCAATAAAGGGCTACGCTAAGTGTACTACCATGTTGATCCATGACTAAAAATAAAATCAAAGAACAAATAAATACTTCATCCAATACTGTATATCATTAGTATTTTTGGTGCGTTGTGTTTGTGGCACGTTCCAGTTGCAAAGATGGCGTCTTCCGCAAGTACCAGGGCGCGCGCACGAAGGACGAGTTACTCAGCTACGTGGACGAAAAGAAGTGGAGTGTGGTGGAGCCCGTCTCCTCCTGGTTCGCGCCATCGTCCTTCCTGTGAGTTTTCGTTCTCCATGTCTGGGTGTTTTGACATTAGAGGTTCCTCTTGAATTTTGTTACATTAAAAATAAAATTAAATGCAGTTGGGTCTCTACTGCTACCGTTTTTTTTATGCGTGCGTGTTGTCTGTAGTAATTTTCAACTAATCTTTAACTCATTCAATCCATTAGACGTATATTTACATTTTCAAAATTGTAGTCCCTGCCTCCCAAAGACGTATTTATACGTCGTAGCCTTTTTCTTTTCTTCTTTTTTTTTTTTTTTTGGCGTCATAGCTCCATGTTTTTATATTTAGAACACAATATTCTGCAGGCCTTACAAAATCAGTCAAAAAACAGAAAAAACCCCCGCTGTGATTGAGGTGTTTCCTCTCGTGAACACGTCTGGGAATAAATGAGTTAAATGATGTCTTGTTTGTGTCATCTTTTGCAGAATGAATTCCATGTCTGCTCTTTTCAAGCTCTCCATGTTCATCCGGGTAAGTGTTATCCACGCGTGTTAAGCTCTCGACCAGGCATCACTTCATTGTTTCTTTTTGAGTGTGGCTTCTTGAGCCCTTTTGTGCATCTACGAATGATAGATGCCTACCAAATCCATTGTCGCTTAGTGACACAGGCTTGAGACTATTTTTGTGGGTCTTCTCAATATAGACGGGCCTAGCAAATTTCATGTTGCTCATCCACAAAATACGCAAGCATGCTCCTATTAATGATTAATTTTCTTCCAGTGGTGCCATAACTACATGACGGAGAAGCTTGGCATTCCCGTGTGGGGCTCATATATCATCTTCGGCCTGGTCACGCTCTTCTCCGGCCTCGCCCTCGGACTGGTGAGCAAAACCGGAACTTTTTCGCACTCGTGTTTTTATTATTTTTTTTAAATAATGTACCGCTGACAATATTTGCTGTTGCTATTGTTTGTTTTTCAGTTGCTGGTGTTCATCGCCGACTTTGTCTTCCCGTCACGCCGATTCTCGCCGGCCTACTATCAGAGTAAGTTCATGTTTTCGTACGCCCGGTAGTCGAGAATATCCCATAATGGAAAGCGTATACTCGTTTTAATTCATTGTAAAGACCAAATATTTTTTTGTGAGTCAGCGTTGAACTGTGGCGGTTGCTGAAGTGCCATTTTTTTTACGTGCTAATGATTTATAAACATCATTGTTAACCATTTGTGAACCGTTCATGAGGTTGCCCTGATTACTAAGCAGTGCCGAAAATCAATACAGTACTAATTACTTTTGTTCTCAAAACAATAGAATTAACTTTAGCATCTCACAATTTCTCATTCAAATAGTTAAGGCAAAACATTTCTCCTTAATACGTCCCCTTTAAAGATGCAGATTTATTACACTGATACAGCGGCGATAAAAAGTCTACACACCCTCTGCGCATTTCGTCTGCACATCCTCTTGCAACTGAGGAATGTGGCCGTGTTCGGAATTCACCAATTACATTCAAACTCGGGTGACAATGCGTCGACACACAGCTGCCACCATTTTAACTTCTGATTAGCCCCAAATAAACTTCAGCTGTTCGACAATCATGGCGACTCGGTTGGCCTTTAAAGCGCAGCGTCAATGCAAGCGCCTAACTCTTGTCGCTGACGCACAGAGAAACAAACGGCGGACCAGGCCTGGCTCCTCCAACAGCAGCAGGAGGAGGAGGAGCACGAGGCCGACGGCGAGGAGGATGACGATGAAGAGGAGGAAGAGGATGAAGAAGACGACGAGGCGTGGCGGACGCGGCGACCGCGCAGGGCCTCCCCCGAGGGCCGCCCCGAGACCAAAGGACAGGCCGTGAGGAAGCGGGCGGTGCCTCGACGCAATGAGGAGGATGAGGATGAAGAGGAGGAGGACACCTAGAGGGACGGAGTGGAGCATCACGTCATCTCTTGTCGAGTGGGAGGAACCTCACACTTCTGACGACGTTTACAACGCTCCTCTCCTCCTCCTCCTCTTCGGTCGCCATGGCGGCTCCACACAGGAACAAAACTTGAGCGTTGGGAGGTTTGTGGAGTGGTTGGAAGTTTGCAGTGTTCTTTTTTCAGCTATGCATCCTTACATTCTTTTTTTTTTTTAATCTTTTTTTTTTATTTTTTTTTTTTTAAAGGTTTTATTTTATGTATATAGATGTCGTTTGTCCCCGTGACAGTGTTTGATGGCTCACGAGTGCGGTGTTAGCCGAAGTTAGGGATGCTAAATTTCTGATTTTTTTTTTTTTTTCAAGTTGGAACATTTCCATGGAAAGAACCAAGAATTTAAATGGGAATAAATGAGGAATTCAAAACATTGAATGTTGTCTCTTAACTCACTCACTGCCATTGACGGATAAATACGTCAAAGATCCATTTTTTTCGCTCGGCTGATAGTGAATGAGTTAATAGGGAATTTAAGACTCCCCGCAAAATAAGACTAAATGGAAGTGTTGTTAAATTTGAATAGAATATAATATGAAGCTTCAAAATTATGAGAATTGCTTTTCTCACCACTCAAAATGTCGTGGTTGTGTCTGCTGAAAATTAGATGCTACTTTTTCTAGCATCTTTTCTTCACATTGATGTTGAGCTGCAAAAATGAAAAAAAACTTTGTCCTCACAGAGAGGTTTAGCTATGTTAGCATATAGCATCATTAGCACGAGCATATTCACTACTATAAATTCTCTACGTGTCACTTCTATTTCACAGTGTTGCTCATATTGTAGCGAGCAGCCGAGCCCTTACATGTGTCGCAGCAAACAGAATTTCCTGTTCTGTGGTTATAATGACACCCACAACTGGAGATTGTTGTCTACTTCTATTTTTTTTTTGTGTGCGTGTGTGTGTTTCATTTTGTTGTTGTTTCGAATAACTGACTCTGGGTGAATTACAATTAATTGTCCTCTTTGTATTCCATTAAAGGTTGTTTTACACGCTGTGGTCTTCATTTTAAAAACTGAAGTGCAGGCAGTTTTTATCACAGCTAATACGACATTTTAATTGCGACGCTTTAATAAATTCGTAATGTAGCATGACAATTATCGTCAACTCATAATCTTTCAAGGCGTGCAACGCACTATTGTATTTTTTTTTTTTACCACCATAATCGTAATGTAAAATCGTCCCAGCTCTTTGAACTCAGTGTGAAATGAAAACAATTTATATAGATAAGCAGCTCATGTAATGGAAGTCTGGATACGGTTATATTTAGATTTTTTTAATGACGTTTACGAGTGATTACAGCTGCCACACTGCTCATATATTTCTTACCAGTAGATGTCACTCTAAGAGTACAAAATGTTAAAAAAAATTTTTTACTTCGTTATTAAACATTTCAAATAGATTTTGAAGTCAAATTTGGACCATTAACTGGACACTTCATTAGGTACAATCCTAGTGATTTGTCATTTCACCATAGTAAATTATTATTCACAATTTCATGACGATACCTCAATATAATTGGAAATTACCTGATTTAAAAAAAATATATATTTCATGAAAGACTCTTCAGTTGTATTTCCTTTCCGTTAACCATAAATGAACTCCACAATTACGCGCTTTGTTTTTTTTTCTTCAGCTTTTTAGTGATGTCACCACCAAAGATCACAATTGGTGGCAAAAGATTAATTGTGTGATGATATCTATAGAACAGGAAATGAAATTTATCGTGATGTCGAGAAGGCGAAGGCAGGTCAAATGCGCTATAGAAATAAAATTGTATTGAATAAACCCACAAGTCACAGAGTGTGATTTCTTTTGTTTTTTTGTTTTTAATGCATGTTGGTGTTATGGTTCCCGAGAAACACGAAGTCAGCCAACCGAGCGACCGTTTCCACGGAGATGGCGAGGTTTGTTGTGGCTCTCGGCACCCGATCCGCAACTCACATCTGGTTCTGGGTCGGTCGAAAAGCCCCCAACACACATGCTTTACACACCCTGAGTTTAAACATTTTCTGCTTGGCAATGGAGCGGGTGTGCATTGAAACATCGGAATTCATTTAGGATTGGGACATCAGAGAAAGGGAGGGAGAGTTTCTTTTGTGACCTCAACATTTGCAATAGTTCAATTTAGCCAAGATTGTAAGTTTGTGAGTTGGTCCGGGATCGTATTATACACAAGCATAGAGAAAAAAAATGCTTATTCAACTTTTGTGTTAATATAGTGAGTGACTTAGTGAATGGATGAGATTTAAGCAGTGGTGGGCGGTCAAGGCCTTCTCTGCTGGCCTAATATAATCAAGAAATCATGATCCTATTCTTCACATTGATGTCATATTTTATACCAGTGTTGTATTTTAGAGAGTTTTTATCCAATCAGAATTTAGCTAGCTCGTGTTGCCAGGCAGATTTCACAATACCAGTCACACATGCTATTTGTCAGAGGCCTTCAGATACAAAGGCAAGAGAAATGAAACAAAAGTAATGAAGTTGGGGAAAATAAAAAAACTTCCTGTTAGTGGGGAATAGATTTTTGGACCGTGTGGAAAAAAAATCCTGAAATTACTTTGGTAACATTTTTGTATGAATTTACAAGGTAAATATTGCTGAGCTGATATGACGTAATATTCAGATTTATGGCTCACAAAATACTTTAGCAAGCAAGAAAAGCTGTTGGAAGTATTGCTGAAGAATCCTGACAGCCTTGTTAGGTCTGAAAGGCCCATCATCGCTTTTTGTTGACGTCGGAGTGTCTGGACTTGGACATGCCTCCTGTGGAAAATGAATTTTCCCACAAGCGAGAGGGACGATGTCTAAAATGTAAATTTGCCGCTGCGAAATAAAACAAATCAATTTGCATGATGGAACAAGAAGGAGTTTATTTATTTATTTATTTATTTATTTATTTATTTATTCATTTATTTATTTATTTATTTATTTATTTATTTATTTATTTATTTATTTATTTATTTATGTATTTATTTATTCATTTATTTATTTTATTTTATATTTATTATTATTAATTTTTTGCTACTTAGCAGGCTACTTAATTAGTTAGTGTACCATTTTTGTTTTTGCAATGAGGAGAATGCTTTTATTGTAACTCAAATGACCGGCAGAATTTATCAGACAAGAGTGAAGAAAAAAATACCGACTTCACTCTTCTGAATTAAGTTTGACTTTCAAACTCAAGCTCGGCTGGGGAGATCCGCTTCTAAATCTCCTCGCTATTTTTATTATCCAGAGTTGTAAACCAGCGCAGTGAGAAAAGATTTTTTTTTCCCAAGGAGGCATTTGAATGGAGCCAAGTCGCATTGTTTGGATTTCACGCTTGACATGTCGACACATTCCCAAACGTTAGCTTTGGTTCATCTCGCCGAATGGAGGGCAGGCCCCAACTTGTGTGTGCGAGCTCACCTGTGGTCACGTTTCATCACCTTTTGCCTCATGCACACATTCGCACACACAAGAGTGCAACTGAGGCAGAATTTCAAACTTCCTGTGTTTTTTCAGGCATGGCTGCTTGAGATTTTTTTTTTTTGTGGGTCTACCCGTGATAGACACGCTGACCAAATTTTAGGTTGCTAAGTGAATCTGGTTTCGGGGAGGATGATTACACTTGTCGACAGCAAATTTTAATCCAAGCTTGCTTTATGTATTTTTAACGCCAATTTTTTTTTTTTTTAAAAAGGCTACTTCAGGTCCTCAAGATATATATAATTTTTTTTTTTTAATTTTGATTTATAAAAGCTTGCATAAGATGACCTTCTCCATGCGTTGTAATTCACAGCTATGATGTTTAAGAAAATAAATCTGTGCGTTATAAACCTTAATCTATAACATCACCTCATGTGCTTGGATAAAAATGAGGGCACATTCTCAATCGTCGGCAAAAAAACAAAAAAAAAAGTTAAAGTAAAGTTCACTTGACCAGTGTTTGGTGAATTCTCGACGGGGCTACCGAGGCAAAATGTCTGCTTCAAAATAAAATGGCAGACTTTCTGTGTCTTTACAGGAATGGTTTCTGGAGACTTTTTGGAGGGCCTACCAGTGAGAGACAAGCTTACCAAAAGAGAATCTGATTTTGTCAGATGATTTGTCTTTGATGAAAGCTTGAAGGGCCTTCTGAGTAGAAATGGCCATTTTTTTTGGACCCACCTAGCCTAAATGGCAAACTTGTGTCCCGTGTCTTTTCAGGCATGGCTTCTTTGAGATTTTTTTGGGTGCATCTACTCATCGTAGACATGTCTGCCAAATTTCACGGTGCAAAGTGAAACTACAAGACTCATTCTCTTTGGAATCAAATTTTATCCACTCGTAACTTGTCAAGGATTGATTTATGTTTCTTCTGATACAAGACCCCCAGATTAAAACGCATGTTCCCGCTCATGTCTTTGGTTGTAAACCTCAAACCCATTTTACACTCCCACAAAAAAAAAAGAAATGATGATGCTAACCAAGTGGCATATGTGACGCAGATGCCTCAGACTGCAACGCCATTCTGTGCGCGGTCTGAGACGACAGTTCCAGCGTTAATATTCCTTAAAAATTCTTATTTTTTTTCTATTAAAGGCAGGGGTGGGCAAACGTTTTGATTGGCGGGCCACAATGGGTTCTAAAATTTGACAGAGGGCAGCAGCAGATGGAGGGAGTGTTTTGGTAACCTCACCTTATTGGAGAAAATAAATAAATTTAATTTTAAATGAAAGTGAACAAAAGCAATACAACAATATATATGTCTTTGAAAAACCGCAGTATTTAGAAAATAAATTATGAACAAGGTTTATTCATTTAATTTTTTTCAAGTTCGGCGGGCCGGAGTAAGACGTTTAACGGGCCACATGTGGCCCCCGGGCCGTAGTTTGCCCACGCCTGATTTAAGGGATGTCCAACATAACCCTTGAAAAGTAAAAAAAATTAAATCCTGTGGTTTAACCAGTCAACACGAAATTTGTCAGACATGCCCTCAAAATTGCAATTGCAAGTTCATATATTATTTTTTTTAATCAATTAATTCAACTGTGTTACAAAATAAGAAAAATAATAATACGTAAATTTTTGGTCTCATAGGTACACAGCAAGCAGTTTATGCTAATTGCAGCATTGGTCCTCCTGAGAATGCCTTCTGCATGAAGTCTTTGATTGAATTGAAACTCAATCAAAGTGAATCGAAAATCAAATCAAATCGGGCCCTTGTGTTTCGAATCAAATCGATTTTGGAATAGCAAGCATTAGTAAGCTATCATCATTTTTACGAAACTTGCAGTTCGTGTTTGGACTTTCTCTAGGATGAAATAACATTTGTGGTTTGCTCAAATACTTCATGAGGACGCAATTGCGGGAAAGTCTGGAATGATATGGACGAGGAAGAGGGGTGGCTCCAGCGGTGGTGACCACGTGAAACTTCCAACTGAAGGAAGAAAAAAGCTTCCATCCTTGAGGAAAAAAAAAACAAAAAGCGCTTACGTCAACATCCGAAAAACACGAGGCTGAAAAACCATAATTCTTTTCAGATGTATCAGTGATGTCCCGGAATGCGCTAATCGGTCATGTTTGGTGGAAACAGACAACGAGCCTTGGAGACACTTAATCCTTCCACAAACGTCTCCCGGTATACAAGTTTTAAGTTACAACAAAAGCTTGTTTCTGTGGTGGGACTTTTTTTTTTTTTTTTTTTTTTAAGATGTAAGATTAAGAGTCGAGCTGCAGTGCAGAGTTCACAGGCCGGTGAAATATCGAGGTCCTTGTAGAATCGCTCGCATCAACGTCACTTACTCGTTTTTTTTTATTGATTTAAATGACATCACAAATTGTGACGTTGTTTTGTCTGGCTGAGACGCTTGACAAAAAGTAGTTGAAAAACAACGATATGTGGAAGAAGATTCTTCTATCTTTCTATTGTGGGTTGTCATTGTTTTTTGTGATAGTTTGCATTTTCCCAAAGTCACTTTCATCGGGCTTGTACATCGTGTAAAGTCGTGTTATGCCAAAAAGCGGTGGCGGGCCGTGCATTTCATACGTAGGCCGTCAACGAAGTCCGACTTAGTCCGACTTGATTAAATCCCCCTCATGATACCGTATGGCCAAGTGGTCTAAGGCGCCGCGTTCAGGACCCAGTCTCCCCAGGAGGCCTGGGTTCGAATCTCGAATTTCCCCATTGTGGGACTAATAAAGGGCAAATTATTATTATTATTATTATTATTTTATGACACCAAGGCTGGACAAATAATGAACAGACACTTACGCACTACTGAGCGAATGTTGGATGACCGAGCTTCAAGTCCGACTTGAAAATGGCCTCGCAAGTGTATCTGCAATTAAATCCACACTTTTCCCTCCTTCGGCCGTTGTGGTTTAAAAAAATCAAGAATATATTTCAGATTTTCAAACGGTCGCCAGTTACGACTTCCAGGTGTGTTGATTTCGCATAGCGCTGCCCCCTCATGAGTGAGTATCCAAGCACAAGACGCGTTTATCACCTTCAACATAAGGCCAGCGAGAAGGCCTTACTGTCATCAACTCGTGATCTGATTGGCTATCGCAACTGCCTATCAACTGTTAAAAGCCCCCTTGAGGCCCGCACGATTGTATCTGAAGGCCTCGGACGAATAGTCCGTGCGACTGGTATTATGAAATCTGCCTGGCAACACGAGCTGTCTGAATTCTGATTGGATAAAAACTCCAACCTAAAAATTCAACACTAGTTGTGAAACAATCGTATTTCGCCGGGGTCGATATGAAAGCCGCAGGAAAAAAAAAATGCCTGCCACAAAATTAGAAGCATAGCGGTCAACTTGGCATTTACTCAGATGCACCTTTCAGACATACGACATTGAACATACCAAAACAGGGAGAACTTGCACGTTCCACACATGTTGACCGAAGACCAGATTTGAACCCCGAACCTGAACTGTGAAGCACATGTTGCTAACCGCTTGATAACCGACATGCTGCCCTTTACCAAATATTCTGTCTCCAAAAATTAATTTACTGTCTCTGTCGCTCCACAGGCCTGAGATTCTGGGTTTGAATCTGGGCTTCAGGTACTCTGTTTTTTCCCCACATTCCCGCAAAAACATTTAGGAAAGTTAAGACTCTAAATTGTGAATGCTTGTTTGTCCATACGTGACCTGTGACGGACTGCCGACAAGTCCAGGGTGTTCCCAGTGATGGGTAAATGACGCTTCAAAATTGCTTCGTGAACCACTTGTTTTATTTATTTTTTGACCCCTTTAACTCATTCACAACCAGCCCAGTAAAAAAAAAAAATGATTTTGACGTATTTATCCGTCAATGGTATTGAATGAGTTAATTAAATCAAAGTCAACATTGGGCTGTAAGCGCGCACACACGCATTTATTTGTCCCATCTAGAAAAGTGAAAAAAATGCAAATTGAAGCTTCGTTTTCCCATCACTGGGTGTTCCTCTCCACCTGCCCAAAATTAGTTGGGCAAAGCTCCAGATCACAGAGTGAAAATATCCACATAAAGATGTCATCTATGATGTTCGATGAGGCTTGTTGTGTCATCTTGACCAACCGACTCTTCAAAGAACACCTCATGAGCAAAGATGACATCGCAACATTTCAAACTCGATGACAGTTGTAGTTTCAAAGTCGCATTGTGCGAGAGCCGAAAATCATCTGACAGCAATCAACTCACTATCCTCAAAATACATCCAGGACTTTTATTTTATTTATTTATTTATTTTTCGGGGTGGAGGTTGTTGGTGTTCTCCAAGATGGCCGGCAAAGGGAAGGGAAAAGGCAAAGGCAAAGGCAAAGGCAAGGTGGTGGAAGTCAATGAAAACGTGCCACTGACTGAATTGACGGAGGAGCAGCTGACGGAGCGTGTCGCCAAGATTACAGCCGAGCTGGGCCGCATCCAAGACGAGAAGAAGAGCTTCGGGCTCATGCGGGACCAGGTCAAAGCCTTCTGGGAGATCTCCAAGCAGAAGCTGCAAGACGTGAAGGACAAGCTGCGCGAGGGCAGCATTGTGCGTGACGAGGCCAAAATGCGCCACCGGATGAAGGTGGCCAAGTACCAGCAGAAAGTCCGGCACCTGGAGTCGGAGTGCCACACCAATGTCTCCCAACTGAAGCTGGACGGCGCCGGCTTCTCCACCATCAACGACAACAACCGCTTCGAGATGGAGCAAGGGGCGCTGAACGAGATCCGCAGCCTGCAGGTGGACCTCAGCGAGAAAGAGCTCTACAGCCAAAACCATATCGAGCAGCTGAAGTTCGAGCAGGCGTCTAAACTGGTGGACATCATCGTCCCGCACGACTGGAGGAAGGTGGAGCTGGAGGCCAAGCACAACGCCAAGATTCTCCCGATGTTTGAGGCCTCCGAGAAGAAGCTGGAAGCCGAGATCAACATCCTGGACACCCAAATGCAAATCCGTCTGGAGTGTCTGAAGAAAGAGCACGACGGCGCCTTCCGCCACGCGCTAAAGCGAAGCTGGGAGTTCTACCAAGTGCACATGGAGGAGATCTCCCTCCTGGAGAAGCAGCTCACCACTCTGATGTGCCAGGGCGTGGTACGACAGCTGTCGTCCATCCAGAAGCAGCCGTCGTGCCCGCAGGAGAACTTGCAGCAGGACAAGAAGAAACTGCAGGAGCTCCACAGGCAGCTGGAGAGTCACAACGAGGACAAGGCCCAGCGCGAGGCCAGCGACGGCCGCCTCAGAGTCCTGGAGGAGGAGCTGGAGGAGCTGTCAATCAAGCACAGCGCCTTCTTGCAGGAGCTGGAGCAAAAAGAGCTGGAGCACGAGGATCTGCTCAAAAGCCACGCGACGGGTCTTCTGCACGTCCAGCACCGCAACGGACTGCGGACAAGGCAGTTGAAGCTGAAGCTGCAAGTCGCTGCCGAAACACTTGAGAAGCTCGAAAAGAGCCTTAACACTGGCGAGCTCGCATCATTGATGAAATTCTTGCCGGGTTCGGCGCGCGGGGAGGGAGCCTCAGGACAGACCGAGGAACTACGATTCTGACTCCGGCCTTCCTGAGTGGAGTTTGCGTGTTCTCCCCGTGCCTGCGTGGGTTTCCTCCGGGTACTCCGGTTTCCTCCCACATTCCAAAAACATGCAGGGCAGGTTAATTGGACATTCGTCATCGACTTCAGGAGGAACAAGACTGTGCCGCCCCCCCTCTGCATCGAAGGCGTGTGTGTGGAGAGGGTCCACACGTTCAAGTTCCTGGGAGTACAGATCTCCGATGACCTCTCCTGGACACACAACACCACAGCAGTGGTAAAGGGGGTCCACCAGCGTCTGCACTTCCTGAGGGTCCTCAGGGAATTCAACCTGGACAAGAAGCTGCTGCTGGTCTTGCTGCCGGCTGACCTACTGTGTCTCTACCTGGTACGGCGGCTGCACTGAGGCAGACCGAGTGAGCCTCCAGAGGACGGTCAAAACAGTGCAGAGGATTATTAGCTGCCCTTTCCCCTCCCTGTCGGACATCTACACCGCCCGGTGCCTCAGCAGAGCTCCCAATATCATTAAAGACAATACTCACCCGAGCTCACACCAGTTGGACCTGTTGCCCTCTGGCAGGCGCTACAGGTGCATCAAAAAAAAGACGAACAGACTGAAAAACTGTTTCTTCCCGAGAGTCATCTCCATGCAGAACTCTCACACACAACCACCCTTACCTTGCAGAACAGCGATATCTTGTTTTTATTTATCCAATTTCGTATTTATTTTCGATTTAATTATTTAACTTTTAATTAATCTATTTATGTATTTAATGAAATTATTGTTGAATTGCACTGGAGCGGGGAGCTCTCTAATCTGGTTGCACACTGAGTACAATGACAATAAAGGGCATTCTGATTCTGATTCTGATTCTGATTCTGATTCTGATTCTGATTCTGATTCTAAATTGCCCCTAGGTATGAGCGTGAGCCCGAATGGTTATTCGTCTCTGTGTGCCCTGCGATTGGCAGGCAACCAGTTCAGGGTGTCGCCCGCCTACTGCCCGAAGACAGCTGGTATAGGCTCCTAGTTAGGAGAAGTGGAACAGATAATGGATGGATACACGGATTCTGAGAAGCAAGATTTTCACCTTCCGTGGCCTTTTACTCAGAGATGCGATATTAGACAATTATACGGCGTGTATTATTTCAATCATCAATGGGTGGCTGCTGCTACGCCCACAGGAAACAAATTAAGGTTCAGTGTCTTGCCCAAGGACACTTTAACTGCAGACAGTCAGCGCCAGGATTCAAACTGGCAACCCTTTAGTCACTGGACAATCTGGTGCACCAACTAAGCCAGAGTCGCCCTCAATTAGTACATTTATTTTATTTTTTTTTGACCAGCCAGTCTGGCTCCAAAACAGGAGGCTGTTAAAGTCGTCTCTGACTTGCCCACAAGATAAGTTTGGAACCTTTCTCATGAAAACACAACGCTCCTGATAATCCGTATGCGGGTCACAATGGCCGAAGACAGCCTAAGCTAATCTACTTCCTGCTGGTTGTCAGAGTCGCCGGCATGGTCGCTGTGATAAAACGGAGCGAAATCACACTGTAGTGGCGGCAGAACAAGAACAATATGCTTAGGGGGTTGCGAATTGCTGCACTGTTTACAGGAACAAAGAGTAGAGTCGCAAACAAAACGAAATCAATTCAGCATTTTTTTTTTTTTTTGCAAATTTGTGTGGTCCTTGTGAAAATATTTGGGAAAAATGGCATTTGGGTACCATTTGGTCATTTTTTCCGAATTCACTCAAATTTTTGCTTTACAACACAGAGCAAAAAAAATGAATAAAAACTTGACACCTGTCACGTCGTCTCCTATTTTTTTACATTCTCATGGCTGGAGTTCCATGTTCTGGATTTCTGAGCCACATTACAACAGACCCTGCCTTGGAATGTTATGTAGAATGAACAGCAGTGTCCCTAAACGCAACCAGATGTTCCCACCGGTGAAAGCCTTGTGGTCCCGCGCTGGGCCGGGACCCGGACCGATCCAAAATGCGTCACCGCGGATGAACCCCAAAGTCCGGATTTTTAGGCCTTAGTTAAACAGCGCTTCTTCCTTTACCTCACTGTTCTGATTCTAAGAGGCTCTTTATTTGGATGTTGCCATTTAATTTGGAGGCGGTTAATGTTGCGAGTGAACCAAAAGCGTAATTTTGAATACACTCGTTCTTTGTGTGTGTGTGTGTGTGTGAACCAAGAAAACTATATGCTATCATTCTTGATCATTGTTTTATTACGTGTCAGCCGGTTGTGCAGTCACTTCCTGTCCTGGTTGCCTGGCAACCTGAAGGCCGTAAAGTGTTCCTACTCGAGAGTTTAATCTCTTGCACCGCTGGCTGGAAGGTCATTGACAACATGTCCTCCCGATAAATGCAGTTTGTGGTGATACACTACGTTTGTTATGGCGCTTCTCACCACCGATAGTCACTTACGGAACAAAGGTTGAATTTCACTGCAGTTCACATCGTATTTAATATTTTTAACTCATTCACTGCCAGTCGAGTGGGGGGAAAAAAAAGGGAATTAGGACGTCTTTAGCCGTCAATGGCAGTAAATGAGTTAATTTACAGTGTTTATATCCTATTAAATGTCTGTGAACCTCTAATCTATCCTATTTACACCCTATTTCCTGTTTCAATAGCTTTCATCTCAAATGTCTTTATACGCCTCGAAATAGAAGTTGTTTGAATATTTATAATTACTCTAAGGCAGGGGTGGGCAAACTTTTTGATTGGCGGGCCACAATGGATTCTAAAATTTGACAGAGGGGCCGGACCAGGAGCACATGGATGGAGTGCTTTGGTAACCTCACCTCATCGGAGAAAAAAAAATACATTTAATTTTAAATGAAAATAAAGAAAAGCATTATATATATATATATATATATATATATATATATATATATATATATATATATCTTTGAAAAATCACAGTATTTAGAAAATAAAACATTAAAGTTTATTCATTTAATTTTTTTAAAGTTTGGTGGGCCGGATTAAAACGTTTAACGGGCCGCATGTGGCCCCCGGGCCGTAGATTGCGGACAGCTGCTCTAACGTATGCTAATTTCAGGGTGGGCCTTGGGTGGGCATATTTGGCGCTAATGCAGCAATCACATTGGTAGATATGAAATGCGTATCAGATCGTTACTATTTTCATTTATTTTTTTTGTTGTTGTTGTTTTTTTATTTTTTTTTAGTGCCTGTTTACGTTGCATTGACGCATATGCAAATTGTGCCTACTTGAGAACCAACTTTGTAAAAAAAAAAAAAAAAAAAGGAATTAGATCACACATTGTAAATCCAGTCAAATACGAACACGACTGAATGTCTCACAACTTCCTCCATCTCAGATCAAGTTGATCAATGATAAAAAATGGTCTTCACGTCTGTTTCAAAGAGGCATTTGGGGGAATCTCAAGAAGTCCTCGGGGGTGCTAACGGGGCCGAGGTTGAGAGGAGGGTGAGACGCCAAAAGAGCAAAGGCAGCGAGCACAGATTAAAGGCATGGAGCGCTGACGTTGAACCGTGCCGGAACTGCAGATGAAGTTGTTTTTGGGAAGGTAATGACAGGTGAAATGACTCCCGTGCCGAGACGATAAAAAGATATCACGTTGAGTTGACAACGTGAGAGCAATAAACCCGATACGCGCCGCACCGCAGAAACAATATAAAACTAAGCGAGACGCATGCCGAGCCTCTAGGTGGCGATGTCACATTGTGAAGAAACACCACGCCCCGAAGCTGCATATTTACATACCGACAATCGGTCCTAATTGGACAATTTTCACTCCCTTTACTTGCCATCAAAGTCAGAAAGGCCCGATTATTGGATGTCTCTGAAGGATAATCCGGTGGTGTGGGATATGTTAAGAGTGTTTTTGCGCAATCTTTTCAGAAAACGGTTGAGGTCACCAATCCTAAATGTTAAACCTCTTTAAGTATGTGAAGCGGGGTACACACATACAATCGGGCCAAATTTGATCTTTTTCCTCAACGCGATTATTGGATATGAATGATTTTTGAAGTTTATCATAGGCTACACAAATGTGGATACCTCTAAAAGATAAATGATTATGATGATCCTAATGATGATCCTGTGGTGTGATGTGTATGATAAGTGATTTTTTAATTTTTTTATTTTTAATCCTGATCCTAATTATCCTCTGGTGTGGAGTGTGTTGAGATGGTATTTCTTTCTCTCTGAAATCTGCTCAGAAAACAAAAGATAAATGATTATGATGATCCTAATGATGATCCTAATGATCCTAAATGATTATCCTGTGGTGTGATGTGTATGAGTGATTTTTTATTTTATTTTTTTAAAAATGCGGATTTTAAGGGATTATCTTCTGGTGTGTAGTGTGTTGAGATGGTATTTCTTTCTCTCTGAAATCTGCTCAGAAAACAAAAGATAAATGATTATGATGATCCTAATGATGATCCTGTGGTGTGATGTGTATGATAAGTGATTTTTAAAAAAAATGCTAATCCTGAGTGATTATCCTCTGGTGTGGACTGTGTTGAGATGGAATTTCTTTCTCTCGGCAATCTGTTCAGACAACAATCAGGTCAGACAATCATGTTAATCCTGCTCAATGTTTCAAGCAGGGTATACACTTACAGACTGCTGGGCCAATTTGGATCATTTTCACCCGATTGTGATCAAATTCACCAGTGGCCCAATTATCACATGTGAATGATTATCCTGCCCAATTATCCTGTGGTGCGAGGGGTATGTTTAAAGTGAATTTTCAAAAGATGATTTTGAGTGATTATCCTGTGGTGTGGGGTGTGTTTCGACTGATTTTTCAAAAGGTGATCCTGAACGATTATCCAATGGTGTGGATTATTTGAAGGGTGAATCCTTTCCAATCTGCTAGTACCTTCATGCCCAATAATCATAAATGTTAAACCTCTTCAATGCTTAAAGCAGCATTTTCACCCCCTTTTTGGACGTCTCTTGCGGATCATGAGTGATTATCCTATGGTGTGGGATCTATCCTGCCTGACTATCGTAGATGCTAAACCTGTTCAAAATTTAAAGTGAAAGAGATATAAAGAGACAAATACAATCAGGCATATTTAGTCATGTTTTTTCTTGCAATCAAAATCCCAAAAGGCCCGATTATCGGATGTGAACGATTATCATAATCGATTATCCTGTGGTGTGGGGTGTTTTAAGAGGGTTTTTTTCCTGCTCAATCCACACATAAAACTGTTGAAAAAGCATTTCAATAGTTAAAGAGGTACGCACATACCAACCGTCGGGCCATCTGGCATCTCTCCTGGTCAACAAAACGGAAGCACGTGTAAGAATCCGAGGTCAGAGCACACTTGTAAGGGTTTTGACTGGCACCGTTTGCCAGTTTTTGTTTTTTTTTGTCAGGGTTTTTGGACTTTGGACAACAAGGACGAAACCCAAACATGTCTCAGCCGAAGCCAAATATTTGATCTCCTTTTCCTCGTCTCACTATCACCTCACTGTAAACTGTTTAGATGTGCATTTTTGGCAGTGTTTTGGCCGAACTGAAGCTTTCAGTTGACAGGATAGCTCAAGGATGTTAATATCGTTTGTTGTTTTTCCTCATGTTATTGACAAACGTTCGCGTTTTCTGCAGTGTTACTTTTCTTCTAATAAATCATAAAAGGGAACAAAGTTTAACAAAATGTTTAACAGTTTATTGAGACGGTTTAATGTGTTGAGATTAAAAAAATAAAATTGGCTGATAATCATGAAATATATTTATCTAAATTTAATTATGGTTTAAATCAGGCGTGGGCAAACTACGGCCCGGGGGCCACATGCGGCCTGTTAAACATTTTAATCCGGCCCGCCAAATTAAAAAATGAAATGAATAAACTTTTAATTTAAAATTTTAGAACCCATTGTGGCCCACCAATCCAAAAAAAGTTTGCCCACCCCTGGTTTACATGAATGCACGAACTTACTCTATAAATAACTCTCAAGTAAGAGTAAACTAGAAATACCATAAAATGACACGTTGGTTCCGGTGAAACTGAAACGAGGCTGTTTATAATGTAAGTCAACCCCGAAGTCAGTCACATATTCAGGAATGTTATTACTGCAGTTAAGGGGGATGGAGCTTTAACAGCAGGGAGGGGGGCAGAGGGTGCATGCATGAGATTGCAGAGTGCACTGATGCCTGAATTTACACGCTCAGGTGACACGCTCGTCCCGCAGAGCCTACAATGGCCACGGGTGCTAACATTCCATGTAGTTGCGACATGGAAAAAAACAAAACATTATTAATTAAAATGGAAATAATTAAAGTTTGTGCTACATGAGTTCATGCATCAATTCAATCCATTGTCCTGCTCCTTCTGTTGTGCCTGCCTTGGCCTGCGGGGGGCAGTGTAATGTCGTTGAGCATACAAAAATGAAGAATGGTACGCTGATTCAGTTCATTGCGCTGATATTCGTGTATTTGTCATTTTTCAAAGAGGATAAATATATATGCCTTTTATAAAAACATACAGAATATATTTTTGGTGAATGCTGTGAATGCTATTGTGTTATATTTAGCTTGTTTGTAATTCTAAAACTGGAGCTTGGTTCAGCATGCATCAAGGTTTTGACTGTGTGTATTTTAAAGTTCTCATGTCCCACCCTAAGAAAAAAAAATCAATAGATTGTTTCAGAACTATGATGTCATAAAAAACACCCCATTAGCTCATTACCTTGCTCAATATGCTCTCCTGGGGCACAAAGCGCGCATGAATTTTGCATGTTTTCTCAAATGCGACGTCAATAATTCCAATGCGTTACTTGGCAGCTACAACCATTTTCAAGTTCATCAAAACGTTTTTACACGCAACGCACACTCACTGTGTCTCATTTTCCCGAGCTCATTGCACATGGTGAGCTAATGACAAAAGCTGCTGACTGGCTTTAAATGACTTTTAAAGGCTGCAGCAGCGAGTCATTGGGCTCAGTCGGTGGCTCGGTCGGCGTCGGGGCTGGGGGGGGGTGCACCACACTGCGGGAGGCCATTGCAGAGCGCCTGCATGCGTTCAAATCCGCGGAGGCAAATTCCCCAACTGATGATGATGATGATGAGAATTACGACCTGCATTTCCGCTCTCCCATTTGAATTGCAAACGACGGCACGTGTGGTACGTGTCGTATTTCTTATTCAATATGTTGACTGGCATTTTTTTTCTTCATGTTTTTCAATTCATGCACACGTACCAGTACGGTTAATGTGGCCTAATACATGGTGTTGATGTAAGTAAATTAAAGATAATCATTATATTTTATCATTTTATTTTGTTTTTATTATTCTATTCTGTGATATGTTGTTCTTGCATTCTTAATGAATGCAAATAGTAGCAATACTTAGCATTTAATATAAGTATCTTTCTATGTCTCCATATGTCACTATATAGTATGATATTTTATAGTACGTGGTCCAGTGATACATTATTATATGCAAATTAAATCAATATATTGTGTGAACTATATCATTTTGATTGTTCGTTTCGTAAATATGTGCAATTTATTTTTTTATTAAAATTTCTCCATTTGTATTATTATCGATGATCAGAATCAGAATCAGAAATCCCTTTATTGTCATTGTACTCAAGTGTGCAACGAGATTAGAGAGCTCCCCTCTCCAGTGCAATGCAACAATAATTCAGATAAATATATAAATTAGATAAATAAGAAAATAGTTAGTGCAATGGAAAACTCTTTGCTGTAGTTCTCTCCTTGTACACATTGATGCCAACCACGACAGCTGTCAAGCTTGTTCTTAGTGGCACTGAGTTTATACTGAGTGATGTGTGTCAAGAATGTTATGGCTCGGACCAAAGACTTCCAGGAAGAGAACCGCTCGAACCGATGAGATCCCATACTAGCTGGAAGAACAGAGAGCTGCTGGTACAGAACGAGTGGCATGATCGGCCGGATTCTTGGTGGTGCAAACATAGCTGCCACTGCTCAGGTTTGGTAGACTTTCTGATTCTCTGTACTCTGTTGGTGACGTACACATAAAACCGTCTGGTCTGGTTGTGTATATATCCCAAAACGACTTTGCTGTCTGTATAAAACTGTACTTAGTCTATACTGATGTCCAACTCTCTGTCCACCAACGCCGCTATTTCCACAGCTAGTACAGCTAAACCTAAGTTCCAATCTTGGGACTGTATGGGCAGCTGCGGGTGCTAGTTTAGCTTTCCCTAAAACAAAGCCAACGTGACACTTTCCATCGCTGCCATACACCTTTAAGTAGACTACAGGTGCTACGACTTTGATTGAAGCGTCCGAGAAGATGTGAAGTTCCTTCCTGTAGGCCGTGGTAAGAGTAGTAGGAGTGTAAGCCCTTGGAATTTTTAAGTTACTCAGACTTTGTAAGGAGTTTTCCCAGACTTTCCACTCAGCTTTCTTTTCGTCTGGAAGAGGACTATCCCAGTCGAGGACTTCGCCACGCAGTAGAAACCTCCCTTAGTGGCGCAGCAAGTCCGAGAGGATCAAAAAGACTTTTTACAATGACTAGAATACCTCTACGCGTGAACGGTTTCTCTGCTGTGCCCACCTTGAATGTAAAGAAGTCATGTTTGAGGTCCCAGGTAAGTCCCAGGCTCCGTTGAAAATGATCCGAGGTGCCATCAAAGTCTAAGTCCAGAAGACCTTTTGCATGATCATCCTGAGGGAAAGCTTCCAGGACTTCAGGGTTGTTTGATGCTATCTTATGGAGCCGCAGGTTGGAAACAGCTAGCATCTCTTGTGTTCTCTTAAGCAGGTCGACGGCCTCTGCAGCTGATGGAAGGGACTTAAGACCGTCGTCGACGTAAAGGTCTTGCTCTATAAAGTGTTTAGCATCCGTGCCGTATTCACTTGCTCCCTGTTGTGCTGCATGACGAAGACCATAGGTGGCTACTGCTGGGGACGACCTGTTACCGAATACATGGACTTTCATCCTATACTCGATAATGTCATTGCAGGGATTGTTGTCCTTAAACCAGAAGAACCGAAGGAAATCCCGGTGGTCTTCTCTCACGATGAAACTGTGAAACATCTGCTCTATGTCCGCTATCACGGCCACTTGCTCTCTTCGGAAACGCAACAAGACTCCAAGCAAGGTGTTGTTCAGATCTGGTCCGGTGAGTAGCACATCGTTCAATGAGGAACCAAGGTATTGTGCGCTGGAATCAAAGACAACCCCGATTTGAGTTGTCTTACGTGGGTGGTATACACCGAATAGGGGTAGATAGCATCGTTCGGCTCCCTCTGACAATGCCGGAGCTAGTTCTGCCTGGTTGCGACCGAAGATTTTTTGCATGAAGTCCAGGAACTGAGTCTTCATTTCAGGTTTCCTTTCTAGCGCGCGTCGAAGGGAAGCAAGGCGACTGAGAGCCTGCTCTCGGTTGTCTGGGAGTCGTGGGCGAGGAATCCGGAATGGAAGCGGTGCCACCCAACTGTTGGTGCTGTCCATGAACATCTCTTTATTCATGAGGTCGAGGAAGAGCTTGTCTTCGATGGAGAGTCCCACTTCATCATCGTCTTTTGTCCTTTCAAAAATGGATCTACCAAGACCGTCGTCATCAACGGTAGTATTGCTTGGCCTCTCTTTTACTTTAAGGCGGTTGGGGCATGAAGAAAGAAGGGACGGACGTCCGTTTTCGAGCATGTTGGTCCGGAAGGAAGTGACAGACTCTGGTTTGTGCGCTGATCCTAAACAGACGTTACCGACAACAACCCACCCAAGGTCTAGTCTCTGAGCATAGGGGGCGTTCGGAGGACCATTGCGATATTCTCTGACTTTATGCACCTGGAGGATGTCACGTCCCAAAAGGATTAATATCTGAGCCTCTGGATCAAGGCGTGGAATCTTGTGGGCTATAGATCTCAGGTGAGCATGGTGCTGGGCAGCTGTGGGTGTTGGGATTTCTGTTCGATCATCAGGCATGTGGTCACACTCAATGAGTGCGGGAAGTGCCACTCTTGTCATTCTCTCCAATGATTCAACCATGAACCCTGTAGTTTTGCGCCCTGATGTTTCAGTACTGCCTGCACACGTTCGTAATGCGTATGGCGAGTTCAACCCTTTAATTTGGAAGAGGTCGAAGAATTCTGACCTAACTAATGACTTGTTACTTTGATCGTCTAAAATAACATCAACCTTCATAGCTTTTTCTCTATTTTCCTTGGGATAGACTCTCATGAGGCAAATTTTGGAACAAGATCGAGGTTCCTTCCCTCTGTCGCAGACTTCTGTACGTGTGGATGTGACCGCTGACTGAGGTGCTTCTTCTTCATCCTCCCCGCCTTTTTTTTTTCTTCATTTCTTTTTCTTTAATAGTGTCTCATCCGGTCCACCTCCTCCTGCCCGAGACTGATTAACAGAGCAGCCACTGTCCATTGTTATGACACACGTATCGTAGCACCAGGACCGGACAGAGTGAAACAGACAATTTACATTTCCATTTATGTTTCAAACCTATTTTATTTGTATTCTTATAAACTTTTCCATATTTGCATTATTACATTTTCTTTTAATATTATTTTTCTTTACATTGATTTCGCCATTTATAAGCAATTTTATATTACTTTTTTAAAAATCAATTCAAATGAAGTAAATATAATTTAAATAAATATAACTTCTGATTTATTATTATTATTAGTACATCCTTGGCCCCAACATACTCCGGTGTTTGAATGCAAGGACATCTACTGTATAGGATTACCATGTGGCGTATTGTTTTCACCGTACCATCTGGTGACATTCACTCCTTGACTCCGTCCCCGCCATCACCATCGCTTTCTTCCGCCTCGCTTTCTCTTTCGCTCTCATTCTGACCTTCTTTTTCTTTCTTTGAGTTCGCAGACATGATGCGTTCAAGATGATGTCAACGGTTCTATTGTCTCGGACAAATGACAACAACTTTCAGACGTCGCTGGATAGTACCGTGGCCTTGCTTGTTGGAGATCTGTTCAGCGAGCATCATCAACCTTTTGCTTTTTATTTTGGCTTCCTTTGTTGACACAAAAATGGACCGACTTTTGCTTTTTCGTGGACACTTTATGTTCCAAAAGAAGAACACATTTTTTCCGACATTTATTTCAAGAGATGGACCACCCCGTTTTATGTTGAAGTGTCTTTGAACAAGATACTGAACCCCCAGTAACTCCTGATGGCATGTCATCAGTAGGTAGATGAGGTTATAGTGTGAAGCGTTTTGATTACCATGGGTCGAAAAGCGCTAGATAAGTGACAGTGTGTGATCGTTCTGGTCAACTTTACTTTTTTCACACTTGCGCTGGACCAGAAAATAGGGCCCTTAGTGTATAGAAAGTTTTAAAACCACTGCTCTGAATTGTCCATATGTACGACTATTTTAAGACCCTGCCTTGCTCTGCAAAGTCAGTTGGGATAGGCTCTAGCACTTGCAACCTCAATAAGGATCAATGGTTTAAAAAAAAAAGGATGATAGAATGTATTAACCTTGAACAAAACAAAAAAAAAAAAAAAATATATATATATATATATATATATATGTGTGTGTGTATATAAATATATATATATATATATATATATATATATATGTGTGTGTGTATATAAATATATATATATATATATATATATATATATATATATATATAAATAGCCGTTGGCTCCCCTTCCACAGCCAGTGGGGCATTTCCAATCTTCCAATCCAGCCACGAAAGGAATGAGAGACCGCTTTGGACGATACCAAATTCCGATGCAAATGGGGGAGTTTAAAATGTACCACCACTGCGTTTCGTGATTTTTTTATATTAACAAGACGTAATAACACATATTTCTGTAAAAAGATCAATTGAAACGTGAATCCAACCGTAAATGTGACATTCTGCGGCCTTGTTCTTTATATGACCTCGTCCTCTTTCTCCAGTCCGCCCCTGCCATACACCCCCCCTCTTCGAGCTCCAGTAAAACCAGAAGAGGAGCTCGAGCTCGAGCAGAATGTGGCGCGAGTCGACCAGGTTAGGTCACCTCCGTCGTATTTAAAAGTTTCCTTTTCAGCATCACGGATATCTTTGTTCCTTTCTTTTCCCCCCTCTGCTGCTAACAACACCGCGTCTGGATTAACCCGTTTTCAAGGAGTTACGTCGTTTTTTTTCTTCGGGAAAAGGTGAGTTTTGGTGGTTGTTCATGAGGACTCTTAAAAAAAAGAAAACTTAATCCAAGCTAGGTCTCGCTGAGACGTCACAGTGTAAAACTCGTAAAAATGTCCACATTTTATTTTTGTTTTGTTTTATAGTTAGTTTTATATTTACAAGTAGGCTATTGGAACACGTTGTTAAACCGTGTTCGAGCACGTAACTCGATGATGCTGCCAGCGTTAAAGCACAGGGAATGTTGCCATGGAATTTAAGTTGGCCACTTTCTGCTTGCTTTTTTTTTTTTTAGGGGAAAGTCGGGGGGGGGGCATTTGAGGAATTTCGTAGCCTCTCTAATTATGTAATCTTGTTTTACATGCGATGATGAAACAGAAACTTATTTTTTTCCTTAAGTTCTCCCTTGCGAGAAATCCACATTCTTTGGGGTAGTGCTAATTTCCTCCCTTGTTGTTGCGTAATTACAATGAGACACACGATACACACCCACACAGATTCATTCAAATGATATACGATGACAAAATGGTGTGTATGCAGCTTTACAGATGCCACGTTGAAGGAAAACATTACGTTATTAAGCCAAAGTGGTGATCAATGTGGACTAGTTTTGGTGGATTCACAAAAAATCATCATGTTGCGTATTCATGTTTTGTTTTTAATAAATTGGGACGAAATTATAGAAATGGAAATAAAAAAAAAAGTGGGAATAAGCATAATATTGCGAAAAAAAGCGTTAATTACACGTTTCTGACCTCCTTTCACACGCCTGTGTCACACCTGTCATAATCAAGATTTTATATCACTTTAAAATGGGTCAAAATGACCCTCAACACAACTTGTTTCTTTGGTCTACCAAAAATAGTCACGGGTGATAAATATTGTCAGGGGGAAGGCGTTTTAATGTTTTTTTTTGTTGTTGTTTTTTTTTTTACGTAAATGTTGAACACTTCCGGCAGACTTTTTCATATCGTGTGTGTATAATGCAATGCGAGTGAGTGTATATTTGCAAAGCAAAGTGGCTACATAAGACATTTTTTTTTTTTTTAATACTAAAGATGAGAAAAAGAACAAGTAAATCATAGAGTTTTCATCCCTTACAAATGTTTTTTGCATTGTGGTAATGTACTTTTAAACTTTAAAAGTGATCAGTTTGACTCATAACACAACAGGAGGGGCGATAACATTATGTAGGAGTCGGACAGGACAGGTTAGGACAGGACAGGAGCAATAGCTAGGCAGTGCGCCCGCTGTGTGGTGGGAGTGAATCCACGTTGTCACCTTTTATGTGTTGCATAATAACCGTTGGATATTGTGCTTCTCATTCCCAAATTCTGTTAAAAAGTGAACAGAAGTGTTTTTTTTTTCATGTGTCTGGACAGGATGAATGCTGTGAAAGTAGGAAACGAGGAGGAAATGTGTGGCCGAGGATGCTCACTGTGTATTTTGATGACTCATTGAGATGAATGGTTGGAATGCAGGAAGATAAAGGCGCAAAAGTCTTCCCAAAGTTTCTCGGATCGATTTGATTTATATCCGCGTTTTAGTGGATGTCGGCGCTATTGTTTGCTTTGTATTCACTCGGGACTCACTCGCTCTTAAAGTCAACAACGGCAAGATTGACAGCGCCCCGGGGGTTGGGGGGGGGGGAACTGGCGGATGCGAAAACTCCGCCATGTAAGGAAAGGAGAGTCTTCCATCTGGTAGTGTGGACTCACTTTATAAATTGTTCATGTTCAGTGGTACCTTGTCATAAAAGTTTAATTTGTTCTGTTTACTCTTATATCTTATATATTTTCTCCATTCATATTATTTGAAATACTATTCATCTGTTGCATCCACCCAAAAAAACTATTATTCTTATGGCACTGTACTGTATAAGGCATTATAAAAAGAAAGTCAAGAAATTTGTTCTATTGCAGTGTAATTACCGTATGTATTATTTGTGTAATGCAGTGCTTCTCAATTATTTTCTGTTTCGCCTCCTCTAGCAAAAAGAAAACAATTCGCCCCCCGACCACCACCACCCACTCTCCGCCTTAAGTATAAATAATAGCATTTTTATTAAAAAATTAACCGACCCCGTTGAGTTAATACTCGTTGCGCACATTGGTGCAATGAGAGCGCCACTGCCAACTACTGGAGTGGATGTGCAATTACACTTTATTGTAGTAGACTAGACAGCGGAAAAAAAGCATGTTCCCCAGGGTCACACGCGCCCCCCAGGGGGGCCCACCCCACTATTTGAGAAGGTGTAGTGAGTTGAGGTGAGAATCTTAACACCAAACACACACATCATAACACTTGGAAGATATCGCACGATACCCATTGAATATATACACAAACACACACAAGCACACTCGATTGATGCTTCAACTTGAGGAGTTTGAAAAAGTTGGCTTTTAAAGTTGTTGATAAAATAGCCGGATGGAAAAAGTGCATATATTTTGGTTTTCGGCCTCATTTATGACCTTGACTCGGAAGGCTGAGGGGGACACTGTCTAAGTAGTCGTGTCTGACTTCTATCGTTAGTCTTGTATCTCACGGGCGTAAGGATGCTTTTACACTTTCACCCATAAGAGTTTGGATCTGCGGTTCTTTTGTCAGCGCTGAACGCTGTAATCAAAGCAAGCAAACAAACAAAGAAAAAACTGGATTATTTCGATATGTAACTAGACCAGGGCTGATTTACTGTCTTTTTAAGTCCTCATAGTTTAAAAAAAAAAATAAAACTGCATAGTCATTGAACTGAAAAACACCTGTGACTTAACACTTAACGCATAATTAGCAGGCTCAACATTGTTTCTGAAATGTGCTTGCCAAAAAAAAAAGAAAAATGTCTCAGTTCTTCCTGCATTTGTCTCTCCTTCCTTGGATTGTGTTTTTTTCCCCTCTCCTCTGGTCCTTTCAAGGAAGTGGGGAAGCGAACCTATTTGTAAGACCCTTATTCCCCGCGTCTTGATCGCATGCTGCTTTTCATTATGCCTTTTCCTTCCATTGAGGTCAGCCTTCGATGACCGCTTGATAGATTCATTCGCTGGCTGGCGACCAGGTGGATGCACGCAGCTGGATGCTGTTAGACATTCCGCCAAGCTTTTAAACATTCTTGCAGTTGGGCGCAAACTTTTGCTGGGAAACGAGACCTCTTCCAGGTATGAAAACGCCACATGGGACTCGGCAGCAAACTGTCAAAATGCAGGCTGTGATCAAAACAAGCAGGGTTTGGGCTTTGCTGTAATTGCAGCCCGCGTCTTAACCCTCTCCTTAAAGGCTGTCGCGCTCTATTTCGAGCGCGCGTAATGGCCGGGTTGACGTCTCTGCGGCGTGTTGCGGAATTATTCACGCGCGGTTCGGGCTCGAGCGCTGGGCGGGGAACTGGGTCTGTTCTAACATGTTCACTTGTACTGCTTTGCATTTGTGTGGGGGTGCGTGTGTGTGTGTGTGCGCTCTCACTTGAATCCAAACCACATGCAGAGCAGCCACTCACGAATGAAGGTATGCTCTTTTTGTTTATTCAAGAAAAGACTTGTCACACGCTATTACCAAAGAGCAGAGATTTGACTCACTTAAGATATTGTTCGTGACAAAAGATGAGTACGTCGCGGTACGTACAAAATGTTCACAGGTTGGACATCTAATGACTGAGATAACTCCCAAACAGTGTTACCATTAGAGCTTCCACTCCCTGGCGACACTCAAGAAATAACTCAAACTAAAAAGAAAAGAAAAAAAAAATGTTCTCGAAAAAAAATTAAAATGATTTAGAAAAACAAAAACTTACTGAAACTACATTTTACGTTTACAGAACTAACTAAAACTAAGCAAAGAAGGCATCCTAGCGTTATTACAATTAGGGCGCATTCGTGCATGCCACCATCTAACTTTAGAAATGGTTTGCTCGCCGCTTATTGTGATTCAAAGTCTGTGGACTGTTAAAACCGTAAACTGTACCCTCTATTATCAATATGTTTTGAAATATTTTTGTCGAATTTTCACTGCACAATACTTAGCATAGTCTTTTTTTTTTTTTTAATCTTGAACATGTGTAAAACAATTTAAAAAAAAACTAAAACTAAACTAAAACTAAGTGTTTTCAAAAAACCTAAAACTAATAAAAATTGACAAACCCGCCCTGAAAACTAATTACAACAAAATAAAACCTAACTATAATTAAAATTCCAAATCTATAATAACCCTGGTGACGCACAGATACACCATCATGGAAAGCTATTCAAGCTATTTAAATAAAGTTGTATTGTATTGTCAAACCTATCGGCCCAAAATGGACCCATGAACATTTTACAAAGGCGCTTAATGGGTGACTTTTCTCTGTTTGTTTGATGCCATTCCAAATGAGTTAAGTTTGA